>NC_140174.1:106205106-106277965 GCF_963971535.1 Notolepis coatsorum
TAACAAGATAGAGAGAGAGACAGATAGATAGAGAGGCAGTACAGAGAGAGAGAGAGAGAGAGAGAGAGAGAGAGAGAGAGAGAGAGAGAGAGAGAGAGAGAGAGAGAGAGAGAGAGAGAGAGAGAGAGAGAGAGAGAGAGATACCGTAAATTCGTGGGACGAATACACGTACCGTTACACCCCTACCAGACACCCATCCAGACCCAGCACACCCTGCAGACCCCCCGCTCCACCAGAACATCACCAGCTCCAGCAGCACAACCACACAGGCCCTGGCCCTGGCTACTAGCCCTCAACAAACCAGAGACTCTACCAGAACCAAGAGCCTGGCCCTCGCCCCCTTCCCAGCCCACAGCATGGAGAACCACACCAGGCCCCACGCAGCTACGCAGAGGTCCTCCAAGGAAGAATGAACTATGAAGGAATGAGTGAGATTAAACAGCTCCTCCAATACATCTGCACTAAGCTGAACTAGTCTCATAATACACACACACACACACACACATACACACACACACTACTCGCATCATTTACGCATTACTTAATTAAGACAACATTTGTTAGTTAAAAAGAAAAGCTAGTTAAAAGCTGAATTAGTATTGATACTTTATATTGCTGAAAGAACATTTTACATATTGTTCAAAATGCATCAGCTCTAACAATGTTCTCAATAGCCAAACACACATTTACTAAATACAGTAAACACCGCATTTTATACAGTTCAGTGTTCGTACAGTACCTCTCTTGACAATCCAGTAGTTACTGTTTTATGTGCTGTAATATTTGATGTTTTATTTTATGATAATATTTTGTATGTATTTTGATATCTGTTTTGTAATCCTTGTTTATGTTTAATATTAATCATTTGCTTTGACAACATGTAGAAGTATGTCATGCCAATAAAGCCGTTTGAATTGAATTGAATTGAATTGAGAGAGAGAGAGAGAGATTTTTTAGATTTTATAAAAATAACTGTATTTATATACTAATACTACAAGTGATGCAACAATACAATAAAATCTCAACAAAAACAAAAAAAAACATGCAATTTTTAAACTGCAAACTCCAAACCACATATTCCTAAGGTTGGTATAAATCATTGGTGCTCACGTAGGGGACAACGATGCTGAATTTGAATTATATTGTCATGTGAATTTTCCCCTGTGAAAAGCTTTCTAAGTGATCCAAGGTTCTGGGTGCATCAGAGAGAGAGACACCGGAGAGGCACTGTGGAACTGCAGTTCTGAGAAGAACGTCTCTAGATTCACCTTTCCCTGTGTGGTGCTACACAGCAGGCCTGTGTGTGTGTGTGGCAGGCTGCAGTCAAATCATTTCCTGTGGAGAATTAGGGCCGACTCATCAGATGGCCCTCCTCCTTCAGCCTTGTCTTGTATGCTCCTAAGGTTCACCAGGTGTATATCACAGGGCAGAGAGGATGCCAGGGGCAGAAAGGAGAGCAGGGGGACTGAGATGCTCTCTGGACTGACAGCCATGGGCAGGAGAGGGTGATTTAAATAGAGGGAGGTAATATGGCTCAACAGGGACGGGTAGCTGGCTGGACCGCCTCTCTCCTCCTCTTCCCTCTCTCCTCTTTTCTCCACCAGCAGTCTGAATGAGCTAGCAGTCAGTTTGTTATCTGTGACTCCCTGTCCGAGGCCTCTGCTGTCATCCTGGTTCAGACGCCGATCCAATATCACCTCCAGCTCCCCGGTGTGGAGACTAGCAGCCCCCAGGGTCTGCCCAGAGAGCAGGCTGAGTCGTGAGCTCGAGTCCTGGATGTAACCCATGCTGGTCATAGGGTAGAAGTTAGCCTGCAATGGCAGCTTGGCCATCGTCCTCCGAGGCTGGATCTGGAAGCCGTTGAGGTCGGTGTAGAACGTGTCTCTGCTGCTGATGTCCGAGCTGATCCTCATGGCCAGCTCCTTGTTGAACTCTCCTCTGATGTCTACTAAGTTAGTGAGCTCTACAGACATACCTTCCAAACCTTGAACATGGTAGAGGTGCTGGTAACAGGAAGTGATGTCAGAGAAAACATCCCCCCTGGTGACTCTGATGAGAGGTTTGCTGGAGGAGTAGGGCGTGGCCTTCCTGTAGGGCATGAACAACCACTCCTGTCTCTGCTGGACGTGGTTCCGTACCACAGGAACTGGACCTCGACCTTGTGTTCCGACCAGCCCTCCAGAAGCTGAAAACTCTCCATAAGCCCAGTCTTCACAGAGCTCCATATCTGTATATGAGTATTCTTGATGATCAAAGATGTTTCAGCCTCCTGGCCCTGGTGGCGGGACACCTTGAAATGTTCTAAGTGACTAAGTGACAGCTCACCCGTCCCGTCATGTTGTAAAAAGTCATATTTTGCTTCCTGGGCGATGCCTGACAGCGCCTCACTGATATGATAGATAGACATACCTGAAACTGGGACCTGAGGTAGGAAAGTCAGTGAAGTCAGGGAGCAAATAGCTATTTTCCTCATGTCCCTTGCCCCATTCAAATTGCTCATTAGAAATAAAGAGTAAACCACCCATGTGAACAAAGTAACCAAAACAACAAAACTATACTGAGTCCTCCCCATCATCTTCTTTGTTGAGGTCCAGCTTAACCTTCTGTACAATTGTCCTCAACCTGTATATTTCTTGGTCAGAAAAACGTCCATCTCCTTTACACTTCATATTTTTCCTGGCTGACACAATGAACATCTCCCTATCTGGAAATAACTTTCCTACTTCTACACCCTTCCTGTTTTTTGTTGTCTGTAAAAACATTTTAATTTCAGCCATTCCATAGGAAGATTTAGCTTTTGCATCTGAAGATGCATCACTCCCCCAATCATCAGACTCATCTGATCAGACTCATTTTTATCACTCATATCTGTTCCATTATCCTTTTCAGAAGCCTCTCCACCACTCTTCCCCTGTTCTCCACCACCCTCTTGATTCAACCCCCATACATTTTTTGTTGTGTCCTTCCCAGAATTGTCCCCAGTACTAGGCCCCTCTCCTGGGCAAGACTCTCAGATGCCCCTCTTTACCACAGCCAAAACATTTCATATTATGCGTTGTTGCATAAATAACATAATCAAACCCGTCTAATACCACTTTAAAATTCAAATCCAGCTCCTCCTCACGTTTGTTCATTATTATGAACGTCTGCCGTCTATGTGAAACAACATGTTGCAATTCAGGCGCTTTGTAACCTGATGACATCTTTTTTATTGGAGATACAATTTTTCCATATCTGGCTAGTTCTCTCAAGATAAGCTCATCACCTATCAATGGGGGAACGTTCGCCAACGTCACCTTTTTCGCTGGCATTGTGAGCGGCGTCACTGACACGAACATGTAATATATAACTAGACCATTGATAACAGTATTTGCTTTAACCACATCGTCTACAAAGATAACAACACCGCCGTTCATCCTCGCCGCAGACTTAATACTTGGAGCACCTACGTCCTTTGCAACAGCAAGACTACAGTCTTCAACTGAGCAAGGAAACGTTGGCGATACTTTAAAGCCATGTTTCCTGGTCAGCCTAGCGAAAGCCATGTCACTGGCAGCGGACAGCTGACCAAGCGAACACTGACTCTGCACAACGCTACCAAACCACCAACTGCACACAACCAGTCAAATAAAGTACAGTCTAATTCACAATTTGAAACATATTATATAAATAGAAAAGTTAGAAACTCGTACCGCAGTCTCACACACCCGCAAACTCGCTCCGTCTCCAAACACACGCATGCGCAGAGAGAGAGAGGAGAGAGAGAGAGGAGAGAGAGAGGAGAGAGAGAGAGAGAGAGAGAGAAGAGAGAAGAGAGAAGAGAGTAGAGAGGAGAGAGAGAGAGAGAGAGAGAGAGAGAGAGAGAGAGAGAGTAGGGCAGTAGATGGCACGACGTCTCACACCGGAGACGCGGCAGTAGGTGGTAGCAACAAGAACGACCTGGCAATGAGTGGAAGGCAGTCGGCAGTACTTGTAGTCTCCCGACGAGCTGATTGCCAACCACTCTCAGGTGCGTGAGCTGATTGCGCGCTTCCCAACGGGGAAGTGCCGAACAGAGTTCCATCAGCCCTCACATGAATTACATGATTATTATGTTTTATTCACTAGAAGTTAACATAGTGAAAGCCTGTATATGATTATTGTGTTTTATTCACGGTGTCAAACTCATGGCCCGCGGGCCAAATGCGGCCCGCCACGTCATTTGATGTGGCCCCCCAAGAGCTCTGGTAAAAAAATAAAAATAAAAAAAAATGAACATTAATCTTGGGTTAAAAAATAGCGGCGTTAAAATAATTGTGGGTTAATGCGTTAATAAAGCTTTGACAGCCTTAGTTATTACACATTCTTACACATACATGTGTGTTGAACATCTGAGGTATTGATGAAGTAACAAAGGAAAAAAGCCAAAAGCACTTACTCCTCAGACATTCTTTGACAATTTTACAGCCCAAAATACAAAAAAGATCCAGGCGGAATAGGTAACAAAGGGTTGAAGAAATATTGTCTGAACTGTCCGATGCAAGCTGGCTGTGTGACATAACCGAGCATCTCGCTCAATTGAATAAGAAGCTGTAGGGACGCAAACAAGTCCCACCCAAAACTTGACCAATATAGTTGTGAACTGAGACAACCCTTATTTTGTTATTTTTGAGTACAGTTACAGTTGTGTGTTCATGCAGACACATAATAGCAATTTCATTACAAATTGAAAATGGGGGACCCTGATGTAAACAAGTCGAAAGTCTTTCTCTGGTCTGCATCCCCTTAACAATTGTGTGTATTGAGCTGTACTGTACTGTACCCATTCTGCAATCTGTTAATTAAAGTTAATTAAACTAATCTTCCATTAGTTGGATGTATGGCCTCTGCAAGGTTGTGTGCAGCCATTTGTTTTTGTAACATCTGCTACATCTGTCCCACGCGTTCCTTGCAGCTCAGTTGTTAGTTATGCCCCTCTTGACTGTGACAAAAAGGTTTTGAACAAACTTAATGTCATAGCTTGTATTTGATGATATTCTTCTTTGTTATTTACTTGAATGGTTTGATCATTGATTGATGGAGTAATATGGGGTTCTGATAAACTAAAATTATTTGTTAAAATAACATAAGCTAACATATATTTTTACATTTATGCAAATGCATATGCAATATGTATAACTTGAATAAGTAATAAATACAGAAACAACATGTTTAACAATATGTAAATGAGTAGCTACATTTATTTTACATTACATTAACATTTATACGGTCTTTGGCCCTTTGAGGGCAACCATAATGCTGATGTGGCCCTCTGTGAAAATGAGTTTGACACCCCTGCACTAGAATGTAACATAGTGAAAAACTGTAGTAATATGATTATTATGTTTTATTCACTAGAAGGTAACATAGTGAAAGCCTGTATATGATGTTTTATTCACTAGAAGGTAACATAGTGAAAGCCTGTATTAATATGTTTTATTCACTAGAAGGTAACAGTGAAAAACTGTAGTAATATGATTATTGTGTTTTATTCACTAGAAGGTAACAGTGAAAAACTGTAGTAATATGATTATTGTGTTTTATTCACTAGAAGGTAACAGTGAAAAACTGTAGTAATATGGTTATTGTGTTTTATTCACTAGAAGGTAACAGTGAAAAACTGTAGTCATATGTTTTATTCACTAGAAGGTTCCTCTCCACAGTCATCATATACCTGCAGTGGTTAAAGTGACAGCTGGAGGAACTGTAAATTATGGTGTAGAGGTGCAGTGAAGGTAATGACTCACCTCAAAATAACTCCCAAATTGACTCTAGTAGTGGACTTGTTGTCTTTATGGACCGGCTATGCTGTGCTGCTCTGGTGGACTTGTTGTCTTTATGGACAGGCTATGCTGTGCTGCTCTGGTGGACTTGTTGTCTTTATGGACCGGCTATGCTGTGCTGCTCTGGTGGAATTGTTGTCTTTATGGACCGGCTATGCTGTGCTGCTCTGGTGGAATTGTTGTATTTATGGACCGGCTATGCTGTGCTGCTCTGGTGGAATTGTTGTATTTATGGACAGGCTCTGCTGTGCTGCTCTGGTGGACTTGTTGTCTGTAGCCCCTTTTACCCTGGTTGAATTAGAGGGCAGGGCCCTAGGTTCTTATAAAATACAATACCAAGCTCTTACTAATCTAATAATACGAATATACAAATATAATACGAATATCTGTTTGGGATATAACATCAATACATTTAAAATAGAAATGATCAAGCCAGACACTTAACTTTAAATATAAAAATAATCTGTATTGAACATATAGTGTTATATATTACATACACTGTGTGTATATTAGGGGTGGGAATCACCAGTTTCATCATGATACGATACGATATCGATTCTTTGGACAACGATACGATATTTGCCGATATCACAAAGTCTCTCACGATACAATACGATTAGATTAGATTCAGGTGCCTGCAATCGATATGAGATGATATCATATGCCCATTTAACACAATCAGTAACATTTAGATCAACTAAAAAAAAGGTAACAAATATCATTTGACATTTGTATTTTTGAGCTCTTCCAGACATTTAAAGGAAAATCAATCTATTGTTTTTAATACAAATAGACCTCCTGTTCACTGTAAAGTGCCACGTTTTTGATATATTGAGCTTTAAACTTTAAGCTCCATTTTTTGGAACTCAAAACTCACAACCTAAAACCCCTCCCTACCTCCCTCTCCCAAACCGTTCCTACAACAATTTGTTGATGTTGCATGATCATGTATAGGCCTACATTTATTATGTATTATATTGTTTATGTTTAAATAACATTTAAACATCAAACTCCTGACCTCATCTGGTCTTTCCAAAGACGCGCGCACACACACACACAGAAAGGGAGAATGCTATGCTGTAACGTCTACACACACGGAGCTACTGCTGTTGTTCTTGGGCGGATATGAGACTCGCCACAGGATTTTCAAAATAAGAGTATCGATATGAATCGATCTGATTACATTGCATCGATCCGATTCGATCGTTGATAATTACATCGATGTATCGATCTGGATCGATGTATCGTCCCACCCCTAGTGTATATACATACACACATTACAGAATAAGGAAAATGTTAGTTAATAAATAAAGTATCGTCTCAAACTCAAAGGCACCATGTGCTCAATATCAAAAAAGGAAATATAAATGAAAACCTATATCCATAATGGCATTAATGATACAGCTAATTACAAATGAAATATCCTGTACAATAATACAATATACTATATACCTAAGCCGGCATCTAAATCAAATCAAATCAAATCTAATTTATTTATAAGGCCCGACAACACACGTTAATGTCCCCATGGGCCGTACAGGTCTTCTTTAAACAAGTCAAGAAGAAAACATAACAATAAGTCAAGAACAGAACAAGAACACCATAAGGTCCAAAAAATTTAAGATAAATGCAAATAAATGAAAGAATGCAAGCACTCCCATACATACCCCACGCGAAGGTAAGGAAAAACTCACTAAAACCTAACAATAGGGAAAAATGCTCCACAGGCAGTGTGGAGGAGAGAACCCTTAGAAGGGCCATTCAAGGGGGGATCTCCCTTCTTAGATGTTGGTGATAGTAGTGTTGCAGACGGACAGTTGGTAAGCATGCACTCATGTGTGTAGTGAAACACAGATGAGTGCATGCAATAGCAACTGAACATTTTGAAAGATTAAAGATAGAGCTAATAGCGATAGCAACTGAACATTTTGAAAGATTAAAGATAGAGCTGATAGCGGATCTATTTGAGGCACAGGGGCGGCGCAAAGAGGGTCACGTCTTAGTCACGGGACATTCAACACTCCGGTCATTGCTCAGGGACAGCCGGAGACAGGGAGATAGGGGGCGGCGCAGAGAGGGTCGCGAACTCCCCGACATCATCGCGGGACATCCGGCACTCCGGTCACCACTACGAGACCTCCGGAGACAGGGGGGCACGCAGAGGGGGTCGCAACCTCCCGGCCTTCATCACGGGACGTCCGACACTCCGGTCAGCACTCCAGGACAGCAACTCACAGGGGGACAGGGAGACGGGACAGGCGTTAGACAGCTCATGTGACTCTAATAAACAAAACCAAACAAACAAACAAAACCCGCCATTGTAGGCCTGATTGATGGGAAACTCACAATCCCATTTAATCTCCAGCTCTAACGAGCCCAAGTACTCACGGTCCGGAGTCAGTGTTCAGGTGGGGGGGAACAGAGAAAATGGAGATTAAATGCGATGCAATGTGAAGTCCTGGTGCGCCTCCCACACTGCCAGAGGAAGTCTGTACAGACCTTGGTAGCACTGACCGCTATCTGGTTCTCGAAGTCTGTACAGGCCCTGGTAGCACAGACCGCTATCTTGTTCTCTCTACTGTAGTGGGTTTCTGGGTTAGCTACCCGGGGCCTGCTACTGTTTACCTAGCTTAGCCAGCTAGCCTCAACACCCAGTCCGACGTGGAGCAATTGATTGGGAATGCCTATCTAACATGCACAAATACCCCGACGTCACATATAATGTTCAGCGTGTGTCCTAGGCCCAGGGCCGGATTAACGACCGGGCCGTCCGGGCCGCGCCCCGTGGGCCTCTAGTCAGTGTTCGAATTATGAGGGGACCAATGGGGGCTCAGCCCCCATAGCTATAGTCTGAGCCCCCATAGTCAAGACCCCCTGTGGGGGTCTCTCAAAAAAATTATATAATATTTTTTTTTTTTTTTTTATGTACGAATTAATATTATTTATGCTACCTAAATAAATTGTTAATAGATCATATTTTTCTTTTCAGTTTTTAAAAGAAGAGTAATTAATGTTGTGGAATAGGCTGCATTTCACCTCCAAGCCGCTATGTGTCGCCCATGAGCGTCGCCCCATAAGTTTAACGCTACTCCAACCTAGTGAAGAAGAAGCAGCTGATGTAAACAGAAGGCTGCCGGTCCGTCTGTGTCCTGCAGGCTGCAACTGAAAACATAAACACTAAACAGTACGCCACATGCCGCCAAAAAAAAGGCTCAACCCGCCGCAAGGCTGTACAAAGCTGGACAGCTTTGGTTTTATAAAAAGGCCAAAGTCTGACGCTGTTAGTGCAGCAGCTAGCAGCGCTACTGTCACTGAAGTTGACACTGCTAGTGCTAGTATTAGTGTTAGCTCTGCTGCTCCTGTGCGCAGTGCACCTGTTATTGTTACCGCGCTGTTTGCCACTGCCAGACCCGAGTCTCCACCACTAGACCTGGACTGCGCTGCTACTCAACCACCACAATGCTGGGGTCCGAGTCAGTGGATCTTTTGGAAAAATAAATATAGCTGGTTATTTGCCAAGGAGGGATGCATTGGCTGCCTTCCATGTAAAAACGCCAAGATATTGTTAAATAAATCATTTGGAGCCCATTTGGCAGAGCAGTGGATGAATGGGACTGTGACTAGCTCTCAGAGCAAGAAGTTGAGGAAGAAAATATACTTGCACAGTGATAGCGTTGCTCATAAGCAAGCTATAGAATGTCAAACCCAGAAGGAAGTGCTTCCAAGAAAAGTGAGCGAAATCACATCTGCTTTGCTCAAGGAGACAGCCAGTTCATTCAGGGCAGCATATACTGTCGCTAAAGAAAGGTTGCCTTATACCAAATTGAACCCCCTTATGACACTTAATGAGTTGAACGGTGCGACAGTCGGGCCAGCTCACCAATCCGATCATTCTTGTGCACAGATCATAGAGCACATTGCCACAGAGATGAAAAAAAAAATTGTTTCTCATGTCAAATCGCAGGATTCACATATCAGTATAACACTGGATGAAAGCACAATTCATGGAAAAGCTTACATGATAATTTATGTCAGATGTGATGTCACTGGGGATTGAGATGTGGACAATGTTTTTCTTGACCTTGTTGAACTTGATAAGGGCACAGATGCAGAGTTGCTTGATTACCTGTGCAAATTTTTTATAACATTATTTATTTTTATTTATACAAGTATGAAGAGTTTATCGCCGGCCACTAGAGGGCAGCTTTTATGTTCATTTTATTATCAGATGATAATGTTACTTACTGTATCCTGATGAATGCTGCTGTTTTTTTCCATTCGATTATTTTGTTAGTTTTTAATTTAGTGCAGAGACAAATACATGTTAATTCAAGTTCATACATTTTGTCTCATTTTTCAAATTAAATTGTTGTATTTTATCAGATGCAAAATGCAAATAAGTAAATATGGCATTATATATCAGAGGTGAGTAAGAAAATGAACAAATATTGATGGTTAAGAATGAGACTGAATAATGACATCACACAATAGTCTAATGATTAGACTGTTGTGTGATGTCATTATTACTTAGTATTAGACAAATTCGAATGAGATATTCCTCTAAATATGACTTCGAAAACAGCCACAATTTCAGGAAAATAATAGTAAAAAAAAAAAAATTCAGGGGGCCACCATAGCTCTCAGATGATAATTCGAACCCTGCCTCTAGTGACGAGGGGCCTCCAAAAAAAAAATATATATATATATATATATTTTTTTTTGATGCCCCTTGTCACTAGAAGCCCCAACATTTTTTTAACTTTAATTTAAAAAAAATGTGAGGCCCCTCGTCGCTAGAGGCCTTTTGGAGGCCCCTCGTCACAAGAGGCCCCAAATTATTATTATTAAATTTTTTACTTTAATCTTAAATTTTTTTGGAGGCCCCTCGTCACTAGAGGCCTTTTGGAGGCCCCTCGTCACTAGAGTTCTGTGCTCTGATTGGCCACTGACGTTTCTGGTAGCGCCAATCGTGTGACGCCTCTTTCTTTCACTGGTTAAGCTTAGGCACTCTTTCGAAGTTGGTTAAGGTTAGAGTTTGTCTTAGAGCAGGGCGATAGAACACCAGCCCTGATTCCATACTCTAACCTTAACCAACTTTGAAAGAGTCGCCTAAGAAACGTCAGTGGCCAATCAGATCGCAGAACGCGAACGCGGAACTGGAAATCCATTGGTAAAAGAATAGACACAGCCCCGACACGAATAAGGCAGATTGGGATCATTATTCATGACAGACAGCAGAGACCCGGCGGTGCTGATAGTGGATATCATCGAGCTCCCCCTAGTGACTAGGGGGCGTTATTTCTAAACCTAGCCGCATTTCTGGCAGACGCTCTCTGATTGGCACTGACTGACGCTCTCTGATTGGCCACTGACATGTTTGCCCAATCGCGTGACGAGCTGTGTCTTTGCCCATTTCCGCGTCGAACAGCCTGCAAACTACTTGCCGTTCTATCGCCCTGCTCTAAGGCAAACTCTAACCTTAACCAACTTCGAAAGAGTGCCTATAACAGTCGAAAGAACTTGCCGTCACGCTCTAAGACAAACTCTAACCTTAACCAACTTCGAAAGAGTGCCTAAGCTTAACCAGTGTAGAAACAGGCGTCGGCCAATCAGAGAGCGTCTTGCCAAAAATGCGGCTAGGTTTAGAAATAATGAGACTAGGGGCCTCCACTACACACTAGTAAAAAAAATTAAAGAGATACGAAAAAATAAATATATATAATCAGATCCTCATCCAGCGTTTACTTTCACAGCATCTATAGTGACTACTAGTATCATCTCATCTCTTCTCTATCTATTTTTATAAAAAAAATTGTATTGCAAATAAAAATATGATTGATTGTTTGATAATGAGGGGTGAGAGACGTTGAGTCTACGTGACACTGACGTCCAGGTCCAGGGGTCACTGTCAGGTCAGGTCAGGTGACCACTGATCACGAGAATTGTACTTGCAAGTTGATCAAGTAGGCTAAGACTCGAGTAGTACTGTATGATCATATGAGACTAAAAAAACATGGATAAAAAAGTTAAACGGTGGGAAAGCGGAGCTGCTAAGTTAAAATCTAAACAGGAAAGGGACAGAAAGAGCGCGTTACTTCGGCAAAGCATACCAACTATCTCTACTTTTTTCACCCTGTCAGGTAAGACTAAGGAGGACCTGGAGGAGGATAGCCCCCTCCCCCTGGCTAGCACTAGTAGTAGCAGCAACGTCGTTAAAGAGGCTGAGCCAGGCGCCGCGGGCAGAGAGGACGAGAATGCTAACGTTATTATTAGGGGTGCACCGATGTATCGGTCGGGTATCGGTATCGGCCGATAAGTGCCTTGTTGACTGCAATCGGCCTATCGGCCGATAAGCTTGAATGTGCCGATGGCAGTAGCCGATAAATATCCATCAATTTGTGTCGCGTCAAAAGGCAAAAAAAAGTTCAGTCGCGTCGCGACCTCCACAACACTGCCCCCGGCCCACACACACACAAGCTACTGCATCAAAGTTACTACTTTGCATTCGTTTTGTGGCATTAACGTTATATAGTTAGTGTTACACGTTCAATAACATCAGCATATTATTTACCCGAACGTAGCAAGCATTACTCGTTCATACTACCTCAGTTTCTTCCGTTGCTCATAGAGCCCTGAGTTTTACCCATTCTGCAATCTGTTAATAAAGTTTTCAATCAGACACATGTATAGAAAGGCTTTGTTTTATTATAACATTCGTTGCAGTAAAATCATTATGCCTCGTTTAGTCATCCTGCTGAGCTAAAAGCTAAACGTCGGCGGAGATCTAATGTTGTTGTTGTTGTAGAAAACCTCTCGTCAAAATCAATGGCGGACAAAAGCGGACGTAAAAAATGTATACGCGCTTGCCATTTGGTGGTAACAGTAGAGGCGGGTGTGACGTAATTGGCAGAATCGACTGTCAATCAAAATTTCATTGGTTGAGAGCTCTGGTTGAGACAATAGTATCCAGCTGCAGCCCGGTAGAACATACTGGGAGAACTAGTATCTAGCTGCAGCCCGGCAGACCATACTGGGAGAGAGATAGTGCTATTTCTTGATGTTTCCTTTTTTTAAGTAAGTAAAGAGGCCTATGTTCATATCAGTGAGCACAATTTGTAACACAAATATACAGTAGTTTCATAAAAATATATATATATATTACAAAAAAAAAAATTACAAAAAAAAAAATATATATATATATAAAAAAAAAGATTTGCCACAAATATCGGTATCGGTATCGGCCGATTGTGTTAGTTGAACAATCGGTATCGGTGGCAAATGTTCATATCGGTGCATCCCTAATTATTATTATTGATGCTAGCAACAGAGAAGAGGGTAGGGGGGGGGGGTTGGGTAGGAGGGGTGGGTGGGTGGGGGACACTGTACAACTGTACAAGCAAAACTGTACATTGGAATATTGGCAAAACCATACTTGGTAATTTACTGTACATTGGAGGGGGTTGTGTTAGGACATTTGTAGGGGCCAGTTTCGAATTGCAGTCTCCCGTAGGGGTTCTTTGAGAGCGTTATTGAAAGTGGGTAGTGATTCACATTCCTTTACAGCTTTGGGTAGGGCGTTCCACATTGATGTGGCATAATTGCGAAACGTGTTTAGTCCCTTGTTTGAGCCGAATCTGGGTTTAACATGATTTGTGGAGCTCCCTCTGGTGTTGTGATCGTGGTATTCACTGACCTTTGGGAAGTATTTTGACATGTACATGGGTACCTTGGTCGTGTAGGGTATCTTGTAGACCAGGCCTATTGCAAGTTGCTGTACTCTGTCGTCTACTCTAAGCCATCCTAGGTTGTCAAAGTGGGCAGGGGTGATCAAAGTCCTTTTAGCTTGGCCCTCAGAGCCCACCACTTCTAAATATTCTATATATTTTTTAAAGTGACATATAAAAACACAACTGTGCGTGCGTGCACGTGTATGTGTGTGTGGGGGGGCCTCCACAAGAATCTGGCCCATGGGCCTCTGAAGTCTTAATCTGGCCTTGCCTAGGCCAGAACACTTGATACCATTATACAACTGGATAACTTAGCAATGGTCTGTCAAACATTTGCACACTCTTCCACCTGCTTCTCTCTTCCTCACTCTATCTCTGGCCCTCGAGAGCTCAATCACCACACCTGGTTAACCCAGTCCCATCAACCCTGACCTTTCTCCTGATTGGCCAAGCCACAGTTCACAGTTCATAGACAGGTGTTCTACATATTACCCATACATGAAATAACAGGTATATGTAGAACATATTACCCATAGGTAAATAAGATATACAAAATACAAATATACAAATAATAAGATATATTTACATAAAACAACAACTTGGTTTATATTAACAGGATAACCACTGGGTTAATATTACCAGGGTTAGTTAATATTACCAGGGTTACATGTCTTTATGGACAGGCTATGCTGTGCTGCTCTGGTGGACTTGTTGTCTGTATGGACAGGCTATGCTGTGCTGCTCTGGTGGACTTGTTGTCTGTATGGACAGGCTATGCTGTGCTGCTCTGGTGGACTTGTTGTCTGTATGGACAGGCTATGCTGTGCTGCTCTGGTGGACTTGTTGTCTTTATGGACAGGCTATGCTGTGCTGCACTGGTGGACTTGTTGTCTTTATGGATATGCTATGCTGTGGCTCTGGGCTGTGCTGCTGCTCTCTACAATATATTAACTGATGCTACATGGGCTATCATATTATCATGGCTGCTTTCCAACCCCTAGCCAAGTGGAATTTGTCAAGTGTGATACTAAAGAACATCATCAACTTAAACTCACATTGATGACTGCTACCCTTGACTTAACAAAGACCATGGACACCACAGCCTGCCCTGCACCAGGCCAAGTTAGTCCATCACTAACCTAACAGAGACCATGGACACCACAGCCTGCCCTGCACCAAGCCAAGTTAGTCCATTACTAACCTAACAGAGACCATGGACACCACAGCCTGCCCTGCACCAAGCCAAGTTAGTCCATTACTAACCTAACAGAGACCATGGACACCACAGCCTGCCCTGCACCAGGCCAAGTTAGTCCATTACTAACCTAACAGAGACCATGGACACCACAGCCTGCCCTGCACCAAGCCAAGTTAGTCCATTACTAACCTAACAGAGACCATGGACACCACAGCCTGCCCTGCACCAAGCCAAGTTAGTCCATTGCTAACCTAACAGAGACCATGGACACCACAGCCTGCCCTGCACCAGGCCAAGTTAGTCCATTACTGTAGACGTTACCACAATACTGCAAACTAACCAGTTCCATAACCTGCACTTAACCTGCCAAGTATTCTCACACAGCCTTTGAATAACACAAACAATTATTATCATTGAATTGATTGTCAAAGAAATGTCCCAATATGAATTAAGCAGATAACAACACTGCATCATGTCCACTGTATGATTAAGAAAATCTGAAGTGAATTTGATCCGTCAGAATTTAAAAGTGAAAGCCCCCAGGCGGTCAGGGTGGGGGGTCAGACCTCCAACACCATCACCCTGAGCATCGGGTCCCCCCAGGGCTGTGTTCTGAGCCCCCTGCTGTACTCACTCTACACACACGATTGTGTGGCCAAGTTCAGCTCCAACTCCATAGTGAAGTTTGCAGACGACACGGTGGTGGTGGGGCTGATCTCCGACAACGACGAGAAGGCCTACCGGGAGGAGGTTGAGGTACTGGAACGCTGGTGCCAGGACAACCGCCTGCTCCTGAACATTGGTAAAACCAAGGAGCTGATCATGGATTATAGGAGAGGACAGCAGGAGACACACACACCACTGATGATAAACGGGGCTACCGTGGACAGGGTGAGCAGCTTTAAGTACCTGGGGGTCCACATCTCAGAGGACCTGACATGGTCAACACACATAGACACAGTCGTAAAAAAGGCGAAGCAGCGCCTCTACCACCTGAGACAGTTAAGGAAGTTCAGAGTATCGGGGAAGATACTCCAGTCCTTCTACTCCGGAGCTGTAGAGAGCATCTTGACTGGAAACATCACTGCCTGGTATGGAAACACAGGACAAGAAGGCCCTACAGAGAGTGGTGCGCTCAGCCGAGCGTACCACGGGTATTGCACTACCCCCCCTGCAGGTTCTATACAACAAGAGGTGCAAATCCAGAGCCTGCAGAATAATGAAAGACCCTCACCACCCCAATAACAGCCTGTTCCAGCTGCTGAGGTCAGGCAGACGCCTGTGAACCCCAGCTACTAGGACAGAGAGGCTTCGGCTCAGCTTCTTCCCCCAGGCCATCAGAGCCTTGAACAATGAACACTGAGTGCCACAGAACACTGAACTTCTCACACACAAGCACACATGAGCACACACACGACACGAACGCTGTGCACGCTCACACACTAGCAGCCACTTTAACATGAGAAGGCACACACTCATGCCGCACACGCCCACACTTATGGCCAAAAAGGAAAGGTCACTTTAGAAATAGTATAACAACAGTAACAGTGTATTGCACTACCAAAGGACCCAGCATGTCCTATATGCTCTGTAAATAACTATGTACAGATACCGAGATGTCACACCATGTTACCTGTTACCTGTTTATTGCACAATGTTGTTTTTTTATTGGATTCTATTATATGTTGTACCACTGTATTGCACATCGTTGCGGGCAAGACCACCCGCATTTCATTGTATACTTGTATGCCGTGACAAATAAAACACTTGACTTGACTTAAATTTAGTTTGTTTTGTGTAAACACTCCTTATGCTGGTGCTGCACCAGGGAGGTGCGAACTGGCCCATAACGTTACATGTATTGACACTTGCATACACCTTGTAATGCACCCAAACAACAGACCATGCTGGTGAATATGATGTGATATAGCTTGTGTTGTCCACTTAGCCTAATATCCATTTTCCAAACAAACTGAATGACAGCTGCACTCACCACCACCTCACCTGGCCAAAGACACTTGAGCCAATTGAAGATGCTGTCCCTGCCGACATAGTAGGCCTATAGACAGTTGTGCAATCCTGTACAAAGACGTGTAAGCAATGCATGCCCTTGTTCTTCGATCTGATTGTTCTAGTGGGGTTCCCAAACTTTTCAGGCCAGGACCCAGAAAATAAGACGTCAGAGAGCCGCGGCCCAATGCACATCGTCAGGCTTTTTTTTCTTCTTTTTTTTGCCAGGCGACCGATTTTTTAAGCCAAATATCACTTCAATCCTATAGAGTTAGTCAAGTTAGTTATTCATTTATATGTGCTATTTATGAGAGGGCTAACTTGTTGCAAAATAATAATGATAATAATAATAGTCTCATTAAAATACTATTGTTGCTTCGGTTGTTTTCAGCGTTTTATGTGCATAATCTGTTATTTAGTTTGAAATGTTCGTTGAAATAAGTAGATTTTTCGTTTTTGTTTATTTATTAAGTTAATATAAAACCATATAGTCACATTTTAGAATACAATAGAATAGAATTTTAGAATACAACTAGAAACACTGTCCTGGCCTGCTTCTAAGTTCAGTGGCCTAAAATTTTTATTTATTTTTTTTATCATCTCGCGGCCCACCCATGGCTGCTCGCGGCCCACCTTTGGGTCGCAACCCCAACTTTGGGAACCAATCTAGTCTACTGTATACGATCTCCCTCATTTCTACTCCGCCAAAACCGAAAGTGAAACTTAACACAAGTTTCAAGTTTCTTTAATAGTTGTCATACAGAAGTACAGAATACTTTTGTACAAAATGCTTCTTACTGTTGCGCTCCAGAGACTGTGCTAGACAAGATAAGTATGAAATAAAAACATAGTAAAATTAGAAGTAAAAAAAAGAGGTCACAGTGTTCAGTTTAGACATATGTACAATGTTCGATGCAGAATAGACGTAGTTACCATACAATATACAATACTGTGCAGTGTACTAATATACAATACTATATAGTGCAAGGCAGAAATGGAGAAATGGGACAAGGTGCAATTTAGGTACAATTCACAGTAGGTGTACGAGTTGTAGTGCAAATCCTTTATCAATAAATATAAAGTGTAAGTGTGTTTGTGTGATCTAAAGTGTGGAGAGTGGGTGCTGCAGTGTGTTGTTTGTTTGAGTGAGTGTGTGCGTGTGGGTGTGTGTGCTGTGTGCATTTGATGGTTGTTGCATAGTGATTATTGTTCGTTTAGCGATTATTGTTCGTTTAGCAGCCTGATGGCCTGGGGATAGAAGCACGGATAGGATGTAAACATTGCGAGAGCAAATAAAACAGGTGACACTTTTTGTAATAACCCGGAACTGTGTAACTTACTGTGTACTAACTTCCTATATGAATCTGTAGGCCTACATATAAAACATTTGCTCGTTCCTACAGTACTGGTACTTAATGTAGGTACAGCCAAATTCACATACAGGGTAAATGTCGCGGAAATGACCCAATTGTTCCTTATTGTCTTGTTTTCTTCTGATGTACACTACATTTAAGTACCAGTAGGAGCCGGTAAATATTTAATACTTAGATTCAAGTTACACCATACGTTCAGTGCAATTACACTGTAAATTCCGTACAACACAGGCTGTATTATAAAGTGTTACCGAAAATTGTTACCTGATATTCCCATTGACCCGCATTATGACATATTAAACATGTCAGAACCAACAGAACCTATAGAACCTACAGAACCTACATAAATGATATAACCTACATAACCTATAGAACCTGCACAAGTGTGATAGTACCTACAGAACCTATAGAACATACAGCAATTATAAAACCGACATAACCTATAGAACATACAGGACCTATATAACCTACAGAACCTATAGAACATACAGGACCTATATAACCTACAGAACCTATAGAACATACAGGACCTATATTACCTACAGAACATATAGAACATACAGGACCTATATAACCTACAGAACATATAGAACATACAGGACCTATATAACCTACAGAACATATAGAACATACAGGACCTATATAACCTACAGAACATATAGAACATTCAGGACCTATATAACCTACAGAACCTATAGAACATACATGACCTATATAACCTACAGAACCTATAGAACATACAGGACCTATATAACCTACAGAACATATAGAACATACAGGACCTATATAACCTACAGAACCTATAGAACATACAGGACCTATATAACCTACAGAACATATAGAACATACAGGACCTATATAACCTACAGAACCTATAGAACATACAGGACCTATATAACCTACAGAACCTATAGAACATACAGGACCTATATAACCTACAGAACCTATAGAACATACAGGACCTATATAACCTACAGAACCTATAGAACATACAGGACCTATATAACCTACAGAACCTATAGAACATACAGTACCTATATAACCTACAGAACATATAGAACATACAGGACCTATATAACCTACAGAACATATAGAACATACAGGACCTATATAACCTACAAAGCCTATATAACCTGCACAACCTATATTACCTACATAACATTTAGAACATACATAACCTACACAATCTATAGAACCTGCACAACCTACAGAACTGTTGTGAAATATATTTTTAAGTAAAAAGGGGGAAAAGATGTTGGAATTGGCATTATCTTTAACTCACGGCATCAACATGCAAATCGCTGCTGTCGGGACAAAACCTCATAACTCCATTTTTTGAATTTTTTTTTTATTATATAAATCAACTCCGTAGATCATCCTCCATATGTGTGTGTGGGTTTTACAACGTTTAAACAATGGGAAAGCATTAAACCGATCATCTGTCTAAACCTCCTAACTCTATTCACCCTCAAATCTGTGTTAGTTTTTTTCATCTGCTGAAAAGTTGGGTTTTTGGAGTTATGAGGTTTTGTCCCGACAGCAGCGAAATGTATTTCTGGAGTGTCTGAGACACCTGAGAACTACGTTACATGTGTGTTTTTGTTTGTGTGTGTATGTGTGTTTGTGTGTGTGTGTATTCTTTGATGAAAAATCAAAAGGATTTTGACCAAAGCAGGAAGAGAGAGAGCGAGCGAGAGAGAGAGAGAGAGAGAGATAGAGAGAGAGAGGGTGACATTTCTATTCTGACATCACGGCGCCAATTTGCATCACAGAGGGTTTCGATTGGACTAATATTAGAAAAAGTTGGTTTTATCCTGTCAGAAATGAAAGCGGGTAATTATATTCCTCAGGAAAGGAGGGTGACATTTATGGGCCACGTAGAGAGAGTCGGGACTACTTTTCAAATCTGCAAATTATGCTTTGTACTGTATGTGGAAGCAGAGATTGGTACGTGTGTATGTTTATTAATAGAACGGTCACAGAGCGAGGAAATTATACGTGATATGCGCTTTCATTTTCTGTGCTCTCAGAAGTCTATCTGTCGCTTGGCGCGACGGGATGAGATCTGAATCCGGTGAACATCTCTGCCGTGACCTGTACTCTGATCATCACCCTGGAAACCGTCTCCTGTTGCTATGCTAACCTCACAGCTCCGTTTCACTTGGAAAATGCCCCTCTTTTACATTTACATTTACATTTAGTAATTTGGCTGATGCTTTTATCCAATGCGACTTACTGTACAAGTTCTGTACGACAAGTCAGCAAGAAGGATACAACTCTTACAGCTGAGTAACAATGTTCATCAAACAGTGCTGAAACGTGGGTGCTGCAGTGCTGAGTGCAGAGTAGTAGAGACATTAGTATAGTAGGAAGAGTGCATGATAGTAGAGGACAGTAAGAAGGTTAGTGTTTTTTTCTTCTTCATTTCTTCATTTCTTCATTTCTTCATTCACCTTTCAAATGTATTACAATTTCACCAAACTAAAGCGTACTGTGTCGTCTACCATCGAGGAGGAGAGAAACTGAGAAGGGAAGGGTTCATAAATGTTATGAACAAGAATAAAGGTTATTTTGCTTGTGGTTTATTATTCATCAGACCGGCACAACATCCTGGTACTTCTTATTGACCCCCCTGTATTGCATTTGGCCTGTATAGAAACGGTCTGAAGGACGCTTACATTGTTTGAAATGTTTGTTTAGTGCATCATGTTTAAATCAAGCAATTGCTTTCCAACACTGGCCACCATTGAGCCTTGACATTATTGTGAAAAGAAAGGTTTGATCTGTTTTCAGGCTTATTTCCCCAGTCAGCTGCAGGATATTTCCTCATTTCCCTACCTGGACATTTAATATTAGGCATATAAATCTCCAAGTGACCTAAAACTAAGAGGTAATGACTATTCAGCATATTGAAATTCTTTATTCGGAATAACCCCTTGAGTTTCAAGTTTCAAGTTTGTTTATTATTTGTCACAACAAAATACAGAATACTTTATGATGAAATGCTTGTTTCGGCCCCTGAGAGTGTGCTTCATACAGTAAAAAAAAAGTAATTAAGAAGTTAGTCAAGAGTAATTAAAGGAATGTTCAATCAATATACATATATACAATATACAATACAGAGTAAAATGAGTAACAGTGAGGTACAATGCAGAATTGAGGTACAACACTTAGGGTAAAGTGCAAATGAGGTATGAATGTAGTGCAAATCTCTTTAATAATAGATAAATATAAAG
This sequence comes from Notolepis coatsorum, assembly GCF_963971535.1. Taxonomy (NCBI): domain Eukaryota; kingdom Metazoa; phylum Chordata; class Actinopteri; order Aulopiformes; family Paralepididae; genus Notolepis; species Notolepis coatsorum. The sequence continues at coordinate 106,226,452 of NC_140174.1, forward strand.
TGTGTTAAAGTGTCTAAAGTGAGTAAAGTGGGTGTTTGTTTAAAGTGAGTGTGTCCATGTGGAGATGTAGCATCTCGTTTTCGAGGGGCTCCTAACACAATACAATGTCTGCACATTTTCAAAAAAGAAAAGAAATTAGGCATCGAAACAGAATCTACAACAACAAAATCAACTAAGAAATAACAATACAAAACAAGTAAACCAACATACGAGATCACAAAATACACAGGACAAACTAAACAAAACAACAAAACACAAATCAAGCAAGGATAGGAATGGATCATTACTTCGGAAGAGATCAGTCATGGATGTCATGATAGTATGCAGTATATAAATGATAAACTAAAAACATGTACATGGTAGTTGATAGAAAGAAGACAGCATGATTTATATGTGTGTTTTGTCCTCAAGAGCATGGGTTAGGGGTTCCATTCCCTGTGTAGGTCTATGGCTACAGCATGGCACAAACACTGCCAGGGTCAGGGGTTCCATTCCCTGTGTAGATCTATGGCTACAGCATGGCACAAACACTGCCAGGGTCAGGGGTTCCATTCCCTGTGTAGGTCTATGGCTACAGCATGGCACAAACACTGCCAGGGTCAGGGGGTCCATTCCCTGTTTGTCTCCACTGTGTGGCATCTTATGAAACACATATATGACATATAAATATATATAAATATTAAATATATATATATATATATATATATATATATATATATATATATATATATATATATATATATATTAATATTTAATATTTATATATATATTTATATTACATTCCTGTATGTTCTATATGTTCTGTAGGTTATATAATTTCTGTATGTTCTATATGTTCTGTAGGTTTTATAATTGCTGTATGTTCTATATGTTCTGTAGGTTCTATCACACTTGTGCAGGTTCTATAGGTTATGTAGGTTATATCATTTATGTAGGTTCTGTACGTTCTATAGGTTCTGTTGGTTCTGACATGTGTAATATGTCATAATGCGGGTCAATGGGAATATCAGGTAACAATTTTCGGTAACACTTTATAATACAGCCTGTGTTGTACGGACTTTACAGTGTAATATATAAAGAAGTCATGATCACATCCCAGCCCAGTTCACAAACCAACCGACCAGCAAGTCAATCAGTCAGGAATCCATCCTGGTCCTAATGGAAGACGTCTGAATGTCCCTCCTTCAGTAATGGATGCCAATGATTCTGTTTGTGTGGTGCTACACACTATGGGCTGGATCCACAAAGAAACTTTTATTAACAGATTGTAGAATGGATAGAATACAGTAAGGCTCAATACACACAATTGTTAAGGGGATGCAGACCAGAGAAAGACTTTCGTCTTGTTTACACCAGGGTTACACCCATTTTCAATTTATAATGAATTGTAAGTAGGGTGCAACTAGCACCGTGCAATCCATTATTTGTGGATCTAGCCCTATGTATGCATGTTTGATAATATGTATGCTAGGGATGTCACAAAAAAATCGAATTCGATATTCGTTGCAGAATTGTAAACGAGTTCAAATTCAAATTCAAATTTCAGCATCAAAAAAGGTCTTTAAAGTAGCAAGACTAAAAATAACCATGACCAGTAATTATTTGGAATATGTGTAGGTCAGCGTGGACCGACTCACCCACCTGCTGTCGTCGTTGACGAAATACAATCCGTCGGAGCATCACGTTCTGTGGAGCAGATAAATGTCCAGACTCCAGACAGCAGCGTGCTACAATCCCCATACTTATGTGCATTTCCGAGAGTCCGAAAAATCCGTTGTCCCTCATATTAGCAGGGCTCTCTTCCTCACGTCATTCCAGCCAGTGAATCCACATAATTGGTGGCATGCCAGGCAGGGCGAGGAACGGAGAGAGATGTGAGAGTAAAGAATCCCTAATCCTCGTCGCCAATATTGTGTATAATAACTTCACAAGATAAGATGTTCAAACACTCGCGCCAACTGCCGGCAACAACAACACTTTGCGACATGGCAGCATGTCGCAAAACCCACCGTGCCGTCTTAAAAGGCATGGTCAGTTTTTATTTTTTTCAAATTCAAATTTCTCCGTTTATGTTAGAATTAAATTTGAAATTGAATTCGATATTCGAATATAATGTGACAGCCCTAATGTGTGCAGGTATGATTATGAGTGAAGGTAGCCTGCTCCTTCAGGTCCCCAATACCCGGCTCTGCACCATGGGTGACCGAGCCTTCTGCACGGCTGCACCACGCCTGTGGAACAGCCTCCCCATCCAGCTGAGGGCACCACAGAGCCTGGACTCTTTTAAAGCAGGCCTGAAAACATACCTGTTCAAAAAGGCCTTGGACTGTTAGTTTTTTATTTTTATTTTCTTGTGCTGTTTTCTTTTAATATTCTGTTCATACTATGTTTTTAATTAACTATGTTCTATTTTTATCTTATTTTTATTCTGTATTTTATTTTATTTGTTTTACTAATAACTATTTTAACTATTTAATTTTTTTTAACTACGTTTAACCCTGTAGTGTAGCACTTTGGGATCCCAGCAAACAAAAAGTGCATTACAAATTCAATCTATTATTATTATTATTATTATTATTATTATTATTATTATTATTATTATTATTATTATTATTATTATTATTATTATTATTATTATTATTATTATTATTATTATTATTATTATTATTATTATTATTATTATTATTATTATTATTATTATTATTATTATTATTATTATTATTATTATTATGAATGAATGTATGTATGATAATATGATATGAATGCTGGGGGGGAGTGCAGTTGTGTGTGTGTGTGTGTGTGTGTGTGTGTGTGTGTGTGTGTGTGTGTGTGTGTCTGTGTGTGTCTGTGTGTGTGTCTGTGTTTGTGTTTGCGTGTGTGTTTGCGTGTATATTTGTGTGTGTGTGTCTGTGTTTGCGTGTGTGTTTGCGTGTATATTTGTGTGTGTGTGTGCATGTGTACGTGTGTGTGTAAATGGTAAATAGTAAATGGCACATTCATATAACAGCTTTTATCCAAACCTGACTAACTGCAGGGTAGTTGAGATGAAAAAGGGGAAGCAGGGTAGAAAATCTAGGTTGTAGACAGCATCAACGATGTGGGTGTGGAGAGCCTTCCGACGCACGTCCTGCTTGTTCACACCAGCAGTAGAGCGGTAACCTGGTTGTTCACACCAGCAGTAGAGCGGTAACCTGGTTGTTCACGCCAGCAGTAGAGCGGTAACCTGGTTGTTCACACCAGCAGTAGAGCGGTAACCTGGTTGTTCACACCAGCAGTAGAGCGGTAACCTGGTTGTTCACACCAGCAGTAGAGCAGTAGCCTGGTTGTTCACACCAGCAGTAGAGCGGTAACCTGGTTGTTCACACCAGCAGTAGAGCAGTAGCCTGGTTGTTCACACCAGCAGTAGAGCGCAGTGGAGGTTTCTCTATGACAACACGTGAAACACAAATGCACTCATAATTCATAATTATTATTAATTTACATATACATATATATTAAAAAAAAAATATATATATATATATATATATTTTTTTTAAATTATTATTATTCTTTTTCTTTTATTATAAATGTTTTCCTCTGTAAAAAAAATGCCAGTGAATTTTCTTTTCTTCAAAAATGGCCAAAATTGACAGCTCTGAGCAGGCCTGCACTGCAGTATTGCCTGCAGTAATTATTCGTGAAGAAAACTTCACAGGTGTGACCCATTGTTAAATAAATAATAAATAACAGCGAATCAAAATAGGCTATTAACTTCATCTAAGCACGGTCTGTGCAGTTAAACTCTTGCCATTGAATGGAGGATTGATTGATTGACAGCCCTTGACATCCAATACACGGAGGTTGAATATGATTGGCAGCCTTGCAAATCCAATCAGAGATTTCTGCATTGCAAAGTCAAAATGGGTCCAGCTGCATGTCCGGAGGATAGGTTTAGCTCGGGCCAATCTCAAGTTTCTCAAGTTTCTTTATTAGTTGTCATACAGAAGTACAGAATACTTTTATACAAAATGTAACATAAAGAAGCATTTTGTATAAAAGTATTCTGTACTTCTGTATGACAACTAATAAAGAAACTTGAGAAACTTGAGATTGGCCCAAGCTAAACCTATCCTCCAGACATGCAGCTGGACCCATTTTGACTATGTGAAAGTTGAGACTATGAGAAAGTTGTTGTTTAGTAGTTAGTAAGCTGTACAGCTATAACAAGTCAGGCTAAATTAAACTTTGCGCCAACATTAGGACCAAAGTATAAACCAGCAACTGAGCAACATGAAGAAGTGGATTTAAGCATCTGGATCAGAAAAAACGTTGTGGATGAAAAAGTAAGTAGGCTACAGTGCTTGTATGCTAACAGTAGCTAGGCAGCTTAGCCTACATCACAATGATAATCACCAAGCTAACTTACTGTACACACTGTAGGGCTGGGCAATTAATCGAAACAGAATCGCGATATCGATTCATAGACCTATGCAATCTAATTTCTAAGTTATGACTATTTTCTTTTATTAAAAAAAAACGTTTTTTTTTTTTTTTTTTTTTTTTTTATATTTTATCTGGGTTGAACATGATTTGTGGAACTCCCTCTGGTGTTGTGGTCGTGGTATTCACTGACCTTTGGGAAGTATTTCGACATGCACATGGGTATCTTAGTGGTGTAGTGTATCTTGTAGACCAGGCCCATTGCAAGTTGCTGTACTCTGTCGTCTACTCTAAGCCATCCTAGGTTGTCAAAGTGGACAGGGGTGAGGTGGGTTTTAGGAGTAAGGTCAAGCAGTAGTCTGACCAGTTTGTTTTGTGATGTTTGTAATCTTGTTTTTAGTGCCTTTGAGGTGCTTTGGTACCATGAGGTGCAAGCATAGTCGTAGTACCCTTGAATGAGTGCTCCTGTTAGAGTCTTCAAGGTATTCTTGTTTACCAGAGAGGAGATCCGGTACAGGAATCTAGTTCGTGGGTTGACTTAGTTTTATTACATTGGATCCCATTTTGTCACAGGAAAGATTTGCCTCTATAGGATGGAACCCAGGTAGGTAATTTCATCTTTCCTTTTAAGATAAGATAAGATATTCCTTTATTGATCCCCTTGGGGAAATTCAGGCATCATAGCAGCATGGGGGAAGGGGGGGGTACAGGTAGTGAAAACAACACAAGCAGTGTAAACAAATAGGTCAATATAATTTACTATCTAACTAACTGAAATATACATTATTCATTATTCACAGTATCACAGTATCCACATAAGGTGCAGTATGCATAAGGTAGTGTTATTGTCCTACTTGGGTTCCTATTAGTTCTAGGTCGATGTCTGGCAGCAGTCGTTGCCCACTGTTGTGGAGCCTGATGGCCACTGGTATGTAGGACTGTCCGAGGCGGTTAGTTGAGTGTCGGGGGGGTATGAGTCTGTGGCTTCCTTGTCACCTTCACCTAATATGTTTTGATCTGGTCAGGTGCGCTGTCACCTAAAATGTTTTGATCTGATCAGGTGCGCTGTCACCTAATATGTTTTGATCTGGTCAGGTGCGCTGTCACCTAATATGATTTCATCTGGTCAGGTGCGCTGTCACCTAATATGATTTCATCTGGTCAGGTGCGCTGTCACCTAATATGTTTTCATCTGGTCAGGTCCGCTGTCACCTAATGTTAATATGTTTTCATCTGTGTCCACTGACCACTGACACACAGTGGGGGATGTTTTAAAAATATTATTTAATATATAATATAATATAATAATTTGTGCTTCACCTAAAAATTTGGTCAGCAGCCTCCACTGGTAGAGCGGTAACCTGGTTGTTCACACCAGCAGTAGAGCGGTAACCTGGTTGTTCACACCAGAAGTAGAGCAGTAGCCTGGTTGTTCACACCAGCAGTAGAGCAGTAGCCTGGTTGTTCACACCAGCAGTAGAGCGGTAGCCTGGTTGTTCACACCAGCAGTAGAGCGGTAACCTGGTTGTTCACACCAGCAGTAGAGCGGTAACCTGGTTGTTCACACCAGCAGTAGAGCAGTAGCCTGGTTGTTCACACCAGCAGCAGTAGCCTGGTTGTGGTTGTTCACACCAGCAGTAGAGCAGTAGTCTGGTTGTTCACACCAGCAGTAGAGCAGTAGTCTGGTTGTTCACACCAGCAGTAGAGCAGTAGCCTGGTTGTTCACACCAGCAATAGAGCAGTAGCATGGTTGTTCACATCAGCAGTAGAGCAGTAGCCTGGTTGTTCACACCAGCAGTAGAGCAGTAGTCTGGTTGTTCACACCAGCAGTAGAGCAGTAGCATGGTTGTTCACACCAGCAATAGAGCAGTAGCATGGTTGTTCACATCAGCAGTAGAGCAGTAGCCTGGTTGTTCACACCAGCAATAGAGCAGTAGCCTGGTTGTTCACATCAGCAGTAGAGCAGTAGCCTGGTTGTTCACACCAGCAATAGAGCAGTAGCATGGTTGTTCACACCAGCAGTAGAGCAGTAGCATGGTTGTTCATGTAACCCAGGTTTCAGATTCATACCTATTTAAGTTATAAGAACGTAAATAGTTAATGCCATTGAATAAGAACATAAATAGTGACGTAATAATCATTAAATGTCTATCGTATCTCTTGATCGTATAGTGGAAATTACCCTTCTACTCTGCGTTGTTTGCATTTCAATGTGGTTCGGTTGTAGAAAGGAAGCACTGACGAGATGGTTTTTGAATAAAGCAAAGCTGTGTTTATTCCATTTCAATAAACACAAACTAGATGAATCAAACTAACTATTTTAAGCAGTTTCGTTCCCTTATCTGGAAGTTTTACAGTTATCGAAGCGCTCTGTCTTTCAACTGAAATAGCGAGCATATGTGGCTCCTTGATTTAACAGATACAAGTCCCTTGCCATGCTTTGATTGCTTTTACAATAATGAGATTTATTCTTTATCTTGACTAGACAGTTTGCTAAGTCTTTCCTTCAGTTCTGTCCCCATGTAACTTTAATTGAACCTTATTTTTGCTTGTTTCATCATACTGGTTGTATTTCTATTCTCTTAGTAGTAACCTTTCTTGGTTTTAGCTTTATTGAACACTCAAAGTATCTTGTTTCGTTTTATATCAAGTTGATTAGTCTTTAGCTTGCTTAAGTATTATTCTCTGGTTAACTTGTTAGTTAGTCTGGTTAACTGTTCTCTATCCTCTGGAGTTCCCAGTCTCTAGCAGGCGCCCAGCTGCTCGGCCCCTTCCAGCTAGGTTTGTGATCTAATCACCTATTTTAACAATGGGTTTCCTGCCTGCCTGTCCTAAGTAAATAAAGCAGTTGAAATACTTAACTTAGCTGGCTTTCAAGCCCTAAATGATTCATTGAGGGGAAGGGTTCTTGGTTTCAACAGCCATCTGTCTTTAAAGATAATACCTGACTGGTGACCGTTTCCCTTTAGAATGTGCCTGGAGGAAGGTATTTTTACAACGGTGGGTTTTGCTCAATCACTATCTCCATTTATGTGGGGGAGGATGCCTGGTGACAAGCTATGTGAAGACAGAGGATGGTGCAACTATTTTAGGCGTTGTCCCAGCGTTACAGACCCCCACTTTACCTTCTGAGCCACTGTCGCCCGCTGTAGAATTGCACATTCCCTTGGGAGAAGACATATGTTTTATTTGATAATTCACGACAATAGTTAAAGCTATTATGTAGGAACATATGTAGTATCATTGGGTACCAAGTCCCTTTGAATTACAGCATTGCCCTTTAATAATTGCGTCATGACGTGAGTGAGGTAGACATCACGACAGCCACGATTTGCTTTACGTCACGAGTCTCGTGCTGCGCAGATGCAGACACTCATTCCACGGAGACCAACATGCAGCTGAACGTTGCTGCTGCCGAAATATGAGATAACATGATAAAACCAGTTATCAAACAGTTATAAAAGATCCCCCAGTTGCAAAACCGAAGAAGCGTTGCAGTAAAGTAACTGTAGCCTGCGGTTTTGGTGAGTTAAATCAATATTGTGTGATATTCAATTGTTAAGTGTGCAGAATGGTTAGCTTCATTCTACATGCTAATAACGTTAAACGTAGTTTCATTCTGAGTCATACACAAACTGCCCCAAGCTCAATTTGGTTAAAGGAACCATTTCAGAAGTACTTATAATTGTATTGATATGCTGTACGTTAAGAACAAGGTCTATATACATTTTGACTGTTTTGAGAGTTTTATATGAACGTGGGGAATGTCCAATATGCTAGCGCACTTTAGCCTAAATTAGCATGTGACATATGATCCCACGTGCAGTGATAAGATAGCCTGCTTTAGCTTAGCATAGCTAAAAGTAGCCTGGTTGATTATTCATTCTGAAAGCAATGAAAAGATGATGATTTGATAAAGATGGTAAATAGCTTTTATTTTCTGAATGCCTGCTTGCAAGCAGGCCAGGTTTTTCTAGCACTCCGTTCCACCCTGGGAGCAGTTCCAGGAGTCCATCCATCACCACGTGTGCCCACGAGGGGAGGAGGCGGTGTGCCGGACGATACAAGATGGCGAGCCAACCCATTGAACCTCTGATATAGCTCAAGGCTAATGCCAGCCTGATTCGAATACCCCTGTTGCCAACTCCTGTTAACTCAACAGTCCGGTAGGATTGAACTGATTGAACTTGAATCATAAGAACTTCCACGGATTGAACTGACCTATATCCTTTTCTGATACACGAACTGATTGAACGAGAACACAAGGACATTCCAAGGGCTTCAACCCTGTTCACCCTTTTGTTACTTTGATATTGTATTTTTGTATTTGATTTGATTTAATTTGATATATGGGTATTGATATTTTCCTATATGAAGGGAGACTTAAAGGATAATTACACCCAGTAAGTTATTTGATCTACCGATGTTCTATTGTAAAGAGGACGAGTTAAAGGGTCAATGTACCCAATAAGATACTTGAATCCCATTGATGACATTGATTATAGTTGAATCACTGATGGTTCTCCTGTAAAGAAAGAAGGTTTAAAGGGTAATTTCACCTAATGAGGTATTTGCATTCCCATAACCTAGAATATTCCATTTGGTACTTTTGTTGTGTTACACCTTCAAAGGAAGAGTTTAAATGAGCATTTCACCTAGTAAGGTATTTGCGTTCCCTGCACATTTAAAGGTTTAGATTAATATGTTTAAACATTTACCCATTGAAATGATAAACTGAAATAGAGTTTACTAGTAATAAAAGGATACATCCAATATCCAATCTTGAATCTAGCTTTTAGCTAGAGATAACCTCAGAGACGTCTGAACCAAACCTAATGTGTTGATCCAATCAATCTAGGACTTGATATCGAAGTAACCCTCCCGAAAGGAGAGGTTACAGAAAGAACCTAAAGGGATACTTCCACTACTACCTTGCACTATACGTCTGTATGTATTATGTATGTCTAGCTACCGCACATTAGAAATAAACCGGTTATTGTTATAACTCTGTCTCTGGTCCACTATTCTTATATTGTGTATATTACTCCTCTCCTCGTTTCGTACCTAGAACTGTGCCTGTGGCGAACAGCTGTTACAAGTAGGTGACACAAGTGCTACATTCACACCAGCAGTAGAGCAGTAGTCTGGTTGTTCACACCAGCAGTAGAGCAGTAGCCTGGTTGTTCACACCAGCAGTAGAGCAGTAGTCTGGTTGTTCACACCAGCAGTAGAGCAGTAGCCTGGTTGTTCGACCAGCAGTAGAGCAGTAGCCTGGTTGTTCACACCAGCAGTAGAGCAGTAGCCTGGTTGTTCACACCATCAGTAGAGCAGTAGCCTGGTTGTTCACACCAGCAGTAGAGCAGTAGCCTGGTTGTTCACACCAGCAGTAGAGCAGTAGCCTGGTTGTTCACACCAGCAGTAGAGCAGTAGTCTGGTTGTTCACACCAGCAGTAGCAGAAGCCTGGTGAGTGAATACAATTAAATAAATACACATTATATCTCACATCATGAATATTCCCATCATACTCAAAAACACATGAGAGATCTCACATAAAAGCAGTGCTAAAATACAGCTGCCCCTCTAGAACACAACAAATAACTTAATTGAAGCTCCACCGCATCAATATTATTCACAATTTAAAATCCACTCTGACCCTGGCTCTTACCAATGCCACTTCATTACATTCATTTTTTGTAACCAGCTCCAAATACAAAATCAGTTTGAGGGAATAGCTAAGAAGGCCAAGCGCAGACCCTCCACACACACACCTAAATCAAATCAAATCAAATTTATTTGTAAGGCCCGACAACACACGTTAATGTCCCCATGGGCCGGACACGTCTTCTTTAAACAAGTCAAGAAGAAACATAACAATAAGTTAAGAACAAAACAAGAACACCAACAAATTTAAGATAAATGCAAATAAATGAATGAATGCAAGCACTCCCAGACATACCCCACGCGAAGGTAAGGAAAAACTCACTAAAACCTAACAATAGGGAAAAAAGCACCACAGGCAGTGTGGAGGAGAGAAACCTTAGAAGGGCCATTCAAGGGGGGATCTCCCTTCTTAGATGTCAGTGATAGTATATAGTGTTGCAGACTGACAGTGGTAAGCATGCACTCATGTGTGTAGTGAAACCTCTGCTCAGACTGTAGAGAGAGAGAGAGAGAGAGAGAGAGAGAGAGAGAGAGAGAGAGAGAGAGAGAGAGAGAGAGAGAGAGAGAGAGAGAGAGAGAGAGAGAGAGAGAGAGAGAGAGAGAGAGAGAGAGAGAGAGAGGGGGTAATGAGAGAGAGAATATCTTAAAATGGTAGGCCTACTTCTCTTTGTCTGTACTGGCAATAATACTGTACTTCAACACGGTCATGCCAATAAAGCCCCTTTTGAATCGAATTGAGAAAGAAGGTCATTGAGAGAGAGATAGTTTGAGTCAGTAAAGAAAAGGATGATTAAAATTAAACAAAAACACATGTCTATGACTGATGCTTTTCCATAGAGCTGTGTGCGTGCGTGCGTGCGTGTGTGTGTGTGCGTGCGTGTGCATGTGTGTGCATGTGTGTGTGTGAGAGAGAGAGAGATAAAGAGAGTGAGCGTGTTTGAGTGTGTGTGTGTGTGTGTGTGTGTGTGTGTGTGTGTGTGTGTGTGTGTGTGTGTGTGTGTGTGTGTGAGAGAGAGAAGAGAGACAGAGAGAGAGAGAGAGTAAGCGTGTTTGTGTGTGAGTGTGAGAGAGAGACAGAGAGAGAGAGAGAGAGAGAGATAAAGAGAGAGTGAGCGTTTTTGAGTGTGTGTGTGTGTGTGTGTGTGTGTGTGTGTGTGTGTGTGTGTGTGTGTGTGTGTGTGTGTGTGAGAGAGAGAGAGAGAGAAGAGAGAGAGAAAGAGAGAGAGAGAAAGAGAGAAAGAGTGAGTGAGTGAGTGAGTGAGTGAGTGAGTGAGTGAGTGAGTGAGTGAGTGAGTGAGTGAGTGAGTGAGTGAGTGAGTGAGTGAGTGAGTGAGTGAGTGAGTGTGTGTGTGTGTGTGTGTGTGTGTGTGTGTGTGTGTGTGTGTGTGTGTGTGTGTGTGTGTGTGTGTGCATAGACGCCTGCGTAATAGAGCACTCGGAGCATCTGCTCTCCCACTATTGAACTTGGGGGAGCAAAGGTATGCTCTTGCTCCACCACTTTTTAATCATATGAAAAATATGATATACCCCCCCCCCCCCCCCCCAATATATAAATCTAACCATAACTACGTAATTTCAATCAGATTAATAATACGCAATGACACTTAATAGCACGTTTTTAAGTTTCCAAAGATTGCGACCCCCCCCCCCCTGCCCCCCCATATGGTTTGATCCAGTGCCTCCCACCAGACAGTGGCGCACGGCGCTGCAGGTAGGCTGAGTGTAAATATCAAAGGCCACCGAGTGTGGCAGGCAGGATTTTCCAGTAAGTTGTTCAAACAAAATATTATGTTATTATGTCTTTACTATTGAGTGGTAGAACTTCTACCACGCAATACAATAAAAGTATTTCACGTCCCGAAATGCCATCTGTTCATACCGTAAATCCTCTAATAATAATAATAATAACAGCGTTTCCCTCTGGTTGGCGTTAGCTTTAGTGCTAGCCGCTAGCTAACGTTGTCATATTATCTAGATATGTGGTGTCAGCTGGATGACGTTGACTTCGTTTGCAAATGTTAATGTTCGCTATCTATATGGCAGACGAGCAGGGCCGGATTAACGACGGCCGCGGCCCTTGGGCCTCAGGTGACGAGGGGCCTCCAAATTTTTTTTTACTTTTTTTATTTATTTTTTTTCTGGAGATCGATGTCATGACTGTGCACTGCAGACTCAGGGAGGAGGCAGAGAAGGAGAGAAAGAGACACTAGAGTTACAGGTAATGGAAATATATCTTTTTTCTCTTTCTTATTAAAAATTTGGCCTATTTGAAAGGAGATTGATTTAATACAAATAAATGAGCAAAAAAATCAATATACAGTATACAGTATATATATATATTAATATATTATTATTATAGTAATTGGCTATCATACTGCAATATAAACTGAGTTTTATAGTGAAAAGAGCAGCTTTATTGGTCAAGATTGAAGGCTCTATATTGCAGGAAATTGCATGTACAGGTTCATTACATTTAAAAAAAAATCTGCCGTGGGGTTGTGCCCCATCCAAACCACCCCTTGCCTGTCCCAAAAAAATAATAAAATTAAAAATTATAATAATTATCAAAAAAAAAAAAAAAAAAAATCTTGCACCCGCACTTTCAACTATAACTAGGCGGCCGTGTGTGTGTGTGTGTGTGTGTGTGTGTGTGTGTGTGTGTGTGTGTGTGTGTGTGTGTGTGTGTGTTATGTACCAGGAGCCTGATCACTCCTGTGTCACTGTGCATGCAGGCCTGATCACTCCTGTGTTACGGGGCATGCAGGTGAGGGCTGCCAATTAGCTAATTGGTGCTGATTGGTTACCTGCTGGCATGGTTAAAACCAGGCCTTCAGACACACATGCAGGTCTGTCTGTGGTTAGGGGGAGAGTTGTCACATTCTTCCAATCCTTGTACTTTAGTTATACCAGTAATTCCTTGTAGAGTAGCATTTTTGAGGTTAAGCACGGGTTTTGGTGTTGGTTTGCACATAGGTTGCGTGCCTTTGAGCCAGGGTCGTAACAGTTGGGGGCTCGTCCGGGATATTTACCCCTAGCAATTTGTTTGGTGGTTTTTTTTTGTGTTACACGGGGTGTCATGGTGTTATGGTTTGGGTGGTGTTCGTTACATATTATGTAACGTGGGGGCTTGAGCCGTTTCATCAAACAGGTGAGTATGCCTTATTTGTTTGTAATTTGATGTGACTACTTATGCTGTTAAAATATATAGTTTAGTGGACACCACATGTAGATTTTTGATTTTGATTTTATTAGGGATCCCCATTAGCTGGTGCGATAGCAACCAGCTAGTCTTCCTGGGGTCCACACACAAAAAAACACACAAAAACAATCACTATTGCAAAAAACAAAATTATTAAAAGTCAGTACACACAATGCATAATGAACCTACTGTAACAATTAATATAGGTAAAATTACATTAGTGTAAAACAAAAACAAAAAATTACTTTACAGTGTTAAAAACAAATTAAAAACAATTTAAGATTCTTTTTAAAAGTGAATCTACTGTAAATGCAGCAGAGGTTCCGAGGCAGGCCATTCCACAGAGTTAATGCTCTAAAAATAAAAGATCTCCCCAGAGCGCTGGTTCTAGGACCTGGCAATTCAAGCTGCCCACTACTGGAACCTCTAGTGTAATGCTCGTGCACAGTATTACTAAAAACAATCTGATTATGTATAAAAACAGGAGTCTTACTGCTCATGACCAACTTGAACAGCACAAGTATATTAAAAGACAATCTATTTTCAACGTTAAGCCAAGAGAGGCGGGCATGCATACGGCTCACATTAGACCTTAGTGAGCAGCCCAGTACCAACCGTGCTGCCCTGTTCTGGACCACCTGGAGCTTCCTGAGGTCACCACTGGCAGAGCAATAGTCAAGATGACATAAAACTAAACTTTGCACTATCTGACATAAAAGGGGATGGGCAACAAAAGAAGCACATTTCCTGGAAATACCAATTGCTCTTCCCATTTTTAAAACAATATAATTAATATGCTGAGACCAAGACAGAGTGCAATCCAGCATCACTCCAAGGAGTTTAGTACTTTCAACTTGTTGAACTGCTGAATTACACAAGTTTAAATGAAGCTTTGGATTTGTAGATAACCTGTGCCTTGTTCCCAGCACAATACATTTAGTCTTGGAGATATTAAGGACAAGTCTATTACATACTACCCAGTCATGCACAACTTTAAGTTCTCTACTCAAAACTTCATTAAGTACATTGCATGATGGTGCCGCGTAATACAATGTTGAATCATCTGCATAAAGAACTGTTGTAGCACATTTGGTAGCCCAAGATAGGTCATTCGTAAATACAGAGAAGAGCAAAGGTCCTAGGCAACTTCCTTGCGGCACGCCACACTTTAGACCTCTGCTACTGGACAGGCTGCCATTTAGATACACCTTCTGTGATCTAGAGGACAAATAACTTAGTATCCACTTTAAAGCAGAAGAGTTAAAACCATAACATTTAAGTTTATCAACCAGTAGAAAATGGTCCAGCACATCAAATGCAGCACTAAAATCTAACAGCAAAGCTAGGGACATTATTTTCTGGTTGTTGGTTAGCTTCCTGTGCACCACATACTCCTGGGGCAGTCAGGGAAGGGATTAGCACCATCTACTTGTGTTGTACCATACCATGTACTGGACGGGTGGATGGTCAAATATGATCTTTGGCTGGTAGCAGGTGTGGTTGAAGATGGTTAGGTCTACAGGGCATTAGCTTAAGGGTAGGTAGATTAGGGGGCCAGAAAACACAGGTAGTGTGGTAGGGCCTGATTTAGTGTTTCTTAGGGTAGACATGTGGTGGGCCGGTTGTGACTGCAGTTTAGATGTAGAAGCATAAGTAGTCATATCAGGTTAGAAGGGCCACCTGTTTGAATTTGTTTGTTGTATTTGTTTTGTTTGGTTTGAGTGTTTGGTTAGCATACCTGTTAGCACCTAATGACACGTCTATTTATTTCAGGGTGGTTGTTTTTTATTTAATTATTTTTTTGCAAATTAGAAAGGTGCGCTCAGTAGAGCACACATTTCCACCGCGTCCCTTTATGGTTGTTATTATTGGCATTAGCATTCTTCAGTGGTTCTTCAGTGGTTCTTCAGTGGTTCTTCATGGTTCTTCAGTGGTTCTTCGTGGTTCTTCAGTGGTTCTTTAGTGGTTTTTCAGTGGTTCTTTAGTGGTTCTTCGCGGTTCGTTAGTGGTTCTTCGTGACTGTAAAGTAAAGTGAGTAGCTTGTGGTGACTGGTACAGTAACGATGGCTTCCATCAAGGACTTTGTTGATCACCCGTCTCATGATATGTTGGGGAAGTTTTCCAAGGAACAACTTCTAGAACTTGCTGTACACTACAGGGTAGAGCTTACTGCAAGTGAGAAACGTTTGAAGCCGACTGCCTTGAGTGCTTTAAGGATGTTACTCATTAGAGAGCAGGTGCTTGAGGAGAGGATGGAGGAGCTTCCTTTGTCTGACGCGTCTCCGCTATTACCTGGTGCAGAGGGTGAGTGGAGGATTAGGGAGTTGGAGTTTAAGGAAAGGCAGCTAGGGCAAGAGCGTGAGGAGAGGAGAGAGGAGCGTGAGCTTAAGGAGAGAGAGAGGAGAGAGGAGCGTGAGCTTAAGGAGAGAGAGAACTCTAGGCAGCTAGAGCAAGAGCGTGAGGAGAGGAGAGAGGAGCGTGAGCTTAAAGAGAGGAAAGAGGAGCTTAAAGAGAGGAAAGAGGAGCGGGAGCTTAAGGAGAGACAAATGTTGCTGGAGCACGAGCGTGCGCAGAAGGAGATTGAGTTAAGCATGCTGCCTTACAGGCAGGTGCTCTGCATTCAGAGTCACGTTCCGGTTTTGATGTAGGCAGGAATATTAGGATGGTGCCTCCATTTTTTGAGAAAGACGTGGAAAGATATTTTCCCCTTTTTGAACGGGTGGCAACCACATTGAAGTGGCCTGATACCGCCTGGACACTGCTGCTGCAATGTGTTTTAGTTGGTAGGGCACAAGAAGCCTATACTGCTCTGTCCCTTGGACAAAGCGCTGATTATGAGCTTGTTAAAGCTTCCATATTGAGGGCTTATGAGTTGGTCCCCGAGGCCTACCGTCAGCGTTTTAGAGGTTATTGCAGGTCGGAAGGACAGTCTTATGTTGAATTTGGAAGAGAGAAGGAGAACCTGTTTGACAGGTGGTGCACTTCTCAGAAAGCAGAGTCAAGAGAGCAGCTTAGACAGTTGATTCTCCTAGAGGAATTTAAAAGATGTGTTCCTGATACCGTTTCCACTCATCTAAATGAGCGTAAGGTATCGAAGATAGGCGATGCTGCTGTCTTCGCTGATGAGTTTGTGTTGACACACAAGTCCGTGTTTTTGGAGGACTACCGTGTTGAGTCCAGGGATAGGCATCCTGTTCAGGGGGGCCGTTTCCCAAAACCTGTGTCTACTGTTCAGTTAACTTCACCTCCTAGGCGGGGTGGTTCTGCTGGTGCATTCCCAGAAGGGGTTATCTGTTTCTACTGTAAAGAACCTGGTCATATCGTTGCTGGGTGCCCGGTGCTTGAGCAGAAAAATGTCAGAACCGTGGCTCTGGTAGAAGCCATATGCAGAACGCCTATGCCAACGTTAGATGGTGATGGGGGAAGTATCAAATGTGTGGACAAAGAGCTTGAGGGTTCCTCAAGGTTTATGATGGATGGATTTGTTTCCCTGACTAATGCACTAGAGTCCAAACAGGCTATAACAATTTGGAGAGATACCGGTGCTTTTCAGTCCCTCATTCTGGAGGGGGTTTTGCCGTTTTCAGAAAACTCTTCTTTGCATTCCGGTGTCGTTGTTCGGGGCTTTGGGGGTGGATTTGTGGATGCACCTTTGCATGAGGTCATGCTCAATTCTCCCTTAGTATCAGGCAATGTTGTTGTGGGGGTATGTTCTCACATTCCCATAAGGGGGGTGTCCTTCATTCTAGGGAATGATTTGGCTGGTGACAAAGTGTTGGCTACTCCAGTTGTAACTCCCATTCCTGTGGTTTCTGAGGTCCCTAATGAGCTGGCACAGAAACATCCAGGAGTGTTCCCTGTGTGTGCTGTGACACGGGAAATGTCAAAGGACAAAAGTGATGTTGTTGATACTTCGACTTGGGACATTACACTTAGTGACACATTCTTTGTTGAATTGAAAAGTGTACCTGTTGAGAATTTTGGAAAGCACGCTGTGGATGTACCTCTGCATAATGATTCTCTTGATTGTGCCTTTGTGTTAGGCCCGGTGGTGAAACCAGAGTTGACATGCGTGCTGGAGAAGCATGTGGCAGGAGATGATATGGCAGCGCAGTGTCTCAAGGTCTTCCCAGCCTGTACGGTGGCTGAGGCCACGAACGAATTGGAGGATGAGTGTGGGAAGGATGCTATGAGAGGTGCTGTTGATTCATGTGACAGCGTTCTAGTTGGAGAGGCTACTAGCCTGACTTAGGCTGCCAGCCTTCCCACAGTAGCTCTATTGTCCCTAATGTTTCACTTGTGGGCAGGGATGGTCCCAGTATGTCAGTTGATGATTCTGACATTGATCCACATGTCCACACTGATTCTCTGCCATGCACTAGGTGTGATGGTCAACCTAGTTACCTGTGTCCTGTGGAGCAGGAGCCGCCTTCGCGACCTGGTCTGTTGAGTGGCAGCCATTTTGATTTTGATCAGGACAATGTTATTTTGGGTGACGCCATTTTAGATGGTGTTCCAGATGTTTTTGGGACTGACGTACTGCCATGTTCCAGGGACGGTGGGGCTGTACCTGAGGCGGTACATCCTACTCTGGATGTTCACGGTTTGCAGTATCCTGAACTGCCAGTGCCAGGTGGGATGGATATGGGCGCGGTGGTGGTATCAGTGATCTATGGTTTTTGTTTTTCTGTGTTCTGTTCTGTTGAGCGCAGTGAGATTAGTTCTCAGATTGATTTTGGTTCGCAGTCTATTTTTGACAGGTCGGTATCGGTGGAGGGGCCTGTTGAAAGGGAGCATACAACACGGTTGGTGGTCGTGTTCGACAGGGGCCGACCCGTTATCGCTGTTGTGGTAGTGGCCCTGACAACTAATGGGTCACAGTTGTTTTTTTGTTTTTGTTTATGGGTTGTTGTGTAGTGGTTGCCTCTGGGGCAACCAGTTTGGTGAGGGAGGTGTTATGTACCAGGAGCCTGATCACTCCTGTGTCACTGTGCATGCAGGCCTGATCACTCCTGTGTCACGGGGCATGCAGGTGAGGGCTGCCAATTAGCTAATTGGTGCTGATTGGTTACCTGCTGGCATGGTTAAAACCAGGCCTTCAGACACACATGCAGGTCTGTCTGTGGTTAGGGGGAGAGTTGTCATATTCTTCCAATCCTTGTACTTTAGTTATACCAGTAATTCCTTGTAGAGTAGCATTTTTGAGGTTAAGCACGGGTTTTGGTGTTGGTTTGCACATAGGTTGCGTGCCTTTGAGCCAGGGTCGTAACAGTGTGTGTGTGTGTGTGTGTGTCAGTAATGGGTGTCATCACCGATCGCCCTATTCAATTAGATATCCGATTCACAAGGGCCAGATTCAATTTAATTCGGTTTATTATTTTATTTGATTCAATCTCCATTCGATGGCGCTGGTTTCAGGGGGCTGTAGCTTCTGTAGATGCAATTTGGTCAACTGAGTTTCTGTAGTCGTAGAAATAACGACTATAGAAATAGTGAAAGTCGCTAGAGATAACATGTACTAATAATAATAATAATTAATTTTATTTATATAGCGCTTCTCAATAACCCGAAGTCGCTGACAGTAATCGGGAGCAAAGTAAAAACAAAGAAACAAAAACAAAGAAACAACAAAGAAATAAAAACAAAAGGAACATGAGACCATGGGGGGAACATGGAAGACAGCATGTGTAAGGGCCATTTGAGTGTTTTTGTTATGTATTATTATTATTATTATTATTATTATTATTATTATTATTATTATTATTATTATTATTATTATTATTATTATTATTATTATTATTATTATTATTATTATTATTATTATTATTATTATTATTATTATTATTATTATTATTATTATTATTATTATTATTATTATTATTATTATTATTATTATTATTATTATTATTATTATTATTATTATTATTATTATTATTATTATTAATATTATTATTATCATTATTATTATTATTATTACCAATAGAAGGATACGATTTATGGGAATGTTATGATTTATCTGTATAGCCAATTGAATGTTCTCAGTTGTATTGTGGTGGTTCACGTGACAGGTGAATCTGCCACGGCACAGCTGATGACATAAATAGGTAATGGGAATCAGCTGTGGGCGGTAGCCACGGGGAAAGCATAATATTTTCTGACCGCTTTAGGATCGCTTTAGGATCGCTTTAGGATCGCTTTAGGATCGCTTTGGAAACACTTTGAATAGTCTTATCTTAAGAAACGCTTTGAACAATTAGAACCACGATAATAGGAAATAGGATCGCTTTGATCACCTCTCCCATGTAACCTATATCTTTTCTAAATAAATCGGATATCACGTTGGTATCTGATAACGGAACTCAAGGTGTGGA
The DNA here is from genome assembly GCF_963971535.1 of Notolepis coatsorum. Taxonomy (NCBI): domain Eukaryota; kingdom Metazoa; phylum Chordata; class Actinopteri; order Aulopiformes; family Paralepididae; genus Notolepis; species Notolepis coatsorum. The sequence continues at coordinate 106,246,103 of NC_140174.1, forward strand.
GACTATTCTTTGGATGGAGCGTGTACAGAATCACTCCCCGACTACCACTGGAAGCGGACCCAGGCAGAGGCCGCTATAGCATGAGATAGCACAAAAAGACAGAGCGGCAGGAGACAGACATCAATCAGGTTGGAGGGGGGGGTTATGGGTGGGGGGGGTTGAAGGCAAGGGAGAACAGGTGGGTTTTGAGGCGAGCTTTGAAGGGGGAGAGTGTAGGGGAGTCTCTGATGGACTGGGGGAGGGAGTTCCAGAGTCGGGGTGCAGTGCGAGAGAAGGCCCGATCACCAAAGTTTTTGAGTTTGGATGTCGGGACAGTGAGGGAGGCAGTGGAGGAGGACCGGAGGGAACGGGTGGGGCGGTAAGGGAGAAGGAGATCAGTCAGGTCGGGGGGGCCAGGCTGTGGAGGGCTTTGAAGGTGAGGAGTAGTGTTTTAAAGTTTATGCTGTGTTTGATCGGGAGCCAGTGGAGAGAGTGGAGGACAGGAGTGATGTGTTCACGGGACCGGGTGTTAGTGAGGAGGCGGGCGGCTGAGTTTTGGACCATTTGCAGTTTATGGAGGGAGCGGGAGGTGATGCCAGTGAGGAGGGAGTTGCAATAGTCCAGGCGGGAGGAGATGAAGGCGTGTATGAGGGATTCAGCAGCAGGGGGGGAGAGGCAGTGACGGATTTTAGCAATGTTGCGGAGGTGAAAGTATGATATTTTTACATGTAGCAAAAATCTTCACACGTCCACTGAAAGAAGTCCTCGATAAAAATATCTGCTTTAAGGTCCACATCGTGCAGCGAGGAGAATGACTCCTAGGGGGTCATTTACACTTACAGTACATTTACATTTAGTCATTTACAGTAGCTGACGCTTTTATCCAAAGCCACTTACAAGTTCTGTACAACAAGTCAGCAGAGTAACAATGTTCATCAAACAGTGTTGAAACTTGGGCGCTGCAGTGTTGAGTGCATAGTACTAGAGACATATTAGTATAGTAGGTAGTAATATAGGCAAGGACGATTATTTAGTGGAAGAGTCCATGATAGTAGAAGTGTGTTTTTATTCGACAGCGAAAGATTGGTTGGGTTTCGGCTGTCCTAATTGTGCTTAGGACACCATTTCTTTCCACCATTGTGGAGCAAGGACAGAGAATAGGCAGCTTCTCTTAGAGCCATATGAAATCCGCGTTCATGGAATCGCAGACGGAATCACGGAATTGACCAATAAAAATGGAATCAACTGAAAAACGTGGAATATTGCAGAATTTGGCCTAATCTGTACTGAAATTCCGTTTTCTGGAGGAGATGGAACGTTTGGTGCAAAGCAAACATGACCGGGGACGCTACAGTGTGTTACACACAACACGCAGCAGTGTCCAAGCGCCTGGCTGCTTCGGTGTTAACGTCGTCAAGAAGCTAAGAAATTCCACAATAAGCCCCAAATTCAGAGCAGAGCAGTATCCTAATGACTTTTATGCCTCCGGCGATAAGGTGTTTTGCTAATTCTGTCAACGTACCGTGGACTGGACCCGCAAAAACACGTGCGAAGATCACTCTCCAAAAGCCATGTCAGGAACACAGAAAAACACTGTGCTTCCCAAAACACAACCAGCTCTCTAACGATGATCCCTGGTGATCACAATCGATACAGCTAGAGGGCGAAGCTAATCACTGACACTATTGTGATTAAATAGCTATGTAACGTTACAGTACATAGGACTATAGATGGAAATGATAGCTTCTTGCTAAATCTGGTGCACCAATCCATTTGTTTAATGCAAATGATTGTCAGTACACACTGTCCTTTATAAACGAAATAAACTTAAATAGCTATGTAACGTTACAGTACATAGGACTATAGATGGAAATGATAGCTTCTTGCTAAAGCTGGTGCACCCATCCATTTGTTTAATGCAAATGATTGTCAGTACACATTGTCCTTTATAAATGAAATAAACTAAACTAAAGGTGCCTAAATTATGCATTACTATATTTCATCACAATATAATAGATATAGTTAACACTTGAAATGTGTTAAATTCCGTGTGCATTTTTATTTTGTCACAATATTATTTGAAAAATATTGTGTAAAATGTAACTGTATTTCTGAGTTGCAGCACTTAAAAACATTAAATGGACTGTTATATCTTATTAAATTGTGGACATTTATTCATTCCCACTTATTAGACACTATTTCTGATGGTAAAATGAGCATAAAAAGCTAAATACAGAATTCTGAAATATTAAAAAGGAAAAAACGGAATTTGGGGGGAAACAATTTATGGAATTTGGAAAATAATAAAAACAGATTTCATATGGCTCTAGCTTCTCTTTGATGACCCTCCCGGAGCTCGGATAGGAGTGGGTCTGAGGTGGCCAGAAGATGTAGAGTGGAGGGGTGTTGTAACTGAGGGGTACAATTCCCTGACTGTATTAATCAAGTATGGTATCATTAAACCACTACCGTCTTATGTACATTATACTGGCCATACCGTACACGAGTATATGATGAGAACACTTCCCCACAATGAATCGGTTCTACACAAAGTTGTCTTTAAGTATTTATTAGCAGCAAGAATACATAATATACTTTACTTGAATGCGCTTATAAGGCAAAGGAATGTGCGTAGGCAAATCAATAATGAATGTCCATTCTCATATTACGCATGAGATAAGAATACAACCTGAATATTAGGAATTATATCTAGGGGATACTGGTAGGGGGGTTCCTACCGGTTGTAAGCCAGCAGGGGGAGCAATGCTCTAATGCAAAGTCTGGTTCCACGGGGACTCAATAAGCTCCTGCTCGGGGAGGCGGTATTACTCCCTGGATCAGCGGACGAAAGGCAGCCGCTGTAATCCCAGTATGCGTGCAGCACAGGTGGAAGCCGGTCAGCCTCTCCAATAGAGACGGGCTCGAATGATGTTCCTCGCGGTAGATCCCACAGCAGTGGGTGTAGACGACTCTTATCCGATCCAACAGCCTGGTTCAAAGCAATAAGAATAATAATCCAGCCGGAGAGGGGCTCTGCATTCACCGGTGTAGATCCTCCGGTGCGCGGTACTTCACATTAACTAAGTTGAACTTGACGTTATTCAACCAAGCTCTGATACTTTCCTATCCTATTCGCACGCGGCTATAAGTGCTCTATTTAGACGCACAGTTGCTCACTTCACTTGGTCTTTGACTCGTGATGAAGGCTTACTAGTAAGGAGCGAACGATACGTTGAACAAACGTATTAGGATAAGCAAGACTCTATCTTTGGGGCAATACGGGCCCACTTCACAGCACGTTGTATCGTAGTGTGAGGCTTCAACTTGTTACTAAGACTACTGCTGTATTCACCTGCGCCATATTTATATGTACGGGGAATAAACTAGTGCCAGCCTTATTCCTGTCTGGTAGTCTTGGGCAGAACCGGGCATGTTGAGACAAGCCTTGACGGTAGCTTTGAACTCGACTCTGGGGGCAAGGCCGCTGGCGCCTAGGGGGCGCTGTCCAATAGGAGAACGAAATATAATGGTCTGTGCTAGGTTAAAGGGATATTCCGTGTATATGTACAAAGAATACACAAGGGATATCAAACGATATACAAATATTATGCAATATATATCAATCAATAAATACATATATTCGGTTTAATCTGACCCTTTGTAACAGCCGCCTCCTAATTAGTCCCACCTAATTAGCTAAGCAGAGACAGATTAACCGCACTGTCCACTACTCAATGTCCGTTGTGAGGGTAGGCAGTTCACAAAGTCAGGGGTCATGGTCGTCATTAAGCGAGTCGGGGAGCCTTGGCGACTCTATCAGCCTCGCCACGGGTCGGTTGTATGTCCGCCCTTGGCCGACCACTTCTGCCACTCTGACCTTTCCGTCGGCACCAGTGGTTACTTTGCTTACGCGGCCGGCCGGCCACGCAGCTCGGGGTAGTGACTGGTCTATGGTCATGACGAGATGAAGGGGGGCTTAGGAGGAAGCGGGCCTGAGACTGCTTTGATCTGTGCTTGGCTGTGCCTCCTCCTCCTCCGTCTGTTTCTCTTGTTTGCTCTGTACCCCGTCTGAGGAGGGGCCGGTCCCGGCCGCCCCGTCAAGGAGTCGCTTGGGGTGCTGGGTTCGAGGTCAGCTACGTCTGAAGCGCAGCTGAGGGGGGTGGAGTTCCGAACTCCCTCTGGTGCCCACGGTTCTCTCACGGGCCTCTCGCTTAATGTCAATAGCCTCTGCTGTACGAGGGAGTGGCCGGTGTCGCTCGCCTTTGTGTGTAGGCAGCGTGTAGACATGGGTTGACTGTCAAGTCTGTAGAGGGGGCCCTGGAGCGTCCATCCCAGTCGGGTCTGAACCGCGACTGGGCATCCTTTGGGTCCGATGTGGGCCGCCTCAATTGGGAGAATGAGGTCTGCGTGGTCGGAGCCGATGAGCAGGGCCGGTGTGGCGCCTTCGATAAGCGGTATAGGTAGTTGACGTAGGTGCACATACTTAGCCATCAGCTGTGGGATGGGGTAGGTGTACTGAGACAAGCCTATGTCGTGGCTGGTGAAGACGTTGGTTATACTATACTGCTTCTCGGGCTGGTCCACCGCTGCTATCTTGAAGGAGACCCTTTCACCTTTTATGGTCTCCTGGTCCCTTCTGATGGTGCGTATGGTCATGGTATCTTTGACACCCCGCAGGCCCAACTGGGCTGCTGCGGAAGCGAGGAGGAGAGTCTTTTCAGACCCATCGTCCAGGACGGCGTATGTGTCCAGGACCTTGTCCTCGTAGCTCAGGAGCACTCTGACCACTTTGAGGAGCACTCGGGGGGTCCCGCTCTGCTTGGGGTCTATGTGGAGCACTCCTGTCTCGGGGGGGTTGTCACCTGTCTGTGGTGACACAGAATCTATATGGTGCGAGTCGCACCGTGACTCCCAGTGTCTGCTGTAGCAGTCGGGACACCAGGGAGCGGTCTGGTGGAACTTTGGTGCTGGTGCCACCGCCTCGGCATGGTACATTACCGCGACGGGCCCACTCTGTTGTCCTGGCTGACGCCTGTTGATGTCATGCAGGACCTCCAAGTGGGTGCCACCGCACCTGCTGCACTTCTTCTTCAAGCGGCACTCAGCTGCTAGGTGGCTGCGCGCGCAGCGGAAGCAGCGGCGGTGGTCCTTGATCCACTGACTCACCTCGTCCGTGGTCAGCTTCCCGAAAGTGTCGCATTGGTACAGCCGATGTTCTCCCTCACAGTACTGGCACTCAATCTTCCACTGGTCCTCTTTCGTCGAGGGGGTGTGGTGGTTCTTGTGCTGCGGTACTGATTCGGCTTGGTGCATAACGGTCACCAACCGGCGGTTATCCGTTGATCCCCGAGGTCCGAGTCTTGGGCTTGGTCCACTCCATACGAACGTGTCGAGTCGTAGGCTACTGACCTCCCTGGCGAGGAACTCAGATAGGTCTAGGAGGGATGCCTCTGGACCGTTGGGGTCGCGGTAGTCTCTCTGCCGCCGAAAACGCTCTTGTCGGGCGGGAGGGAGCTTCTCTAGTATCCTCTCTACATTAGAGTTAGCGTACAGTTCATAGATCCCCTTTTCCTTTTGGGACCCCAGCATCCCTACCAGGGACTGTACCTTGATAGCGAGGTCATCTAATGCTCTGTTGTCTCTGGCTGGGGGGAGATGGTCAATGTCTCTTATCTCCTGTATCACGTAGTCCCATATGCGTCCATAACGTTGGTCGAGGGCTACTAGAGCCGCGGTGTATGGGGTAGTAGAGCTGGAATATGCCAGCGCTATATTGTGCGCTCTGGGCACCTTCAGGTGCTTGAGTAGGATAGCATACTTGTACGGTTCATCTGGTACGTCGGACAGCATAGTCTCTAGGCACATTCGTAGCTCTGTGTACTGTGCTCTGTTCTCGTGTGTGAAGTCCGGGAACGTCGGTGTGCCAAGGTACGATGCCATGGATGACTGGCACATCGGTGAGCGTTGGGGGAGAGGCCTCCTAGGCGAGTCTCCTCTTACGTGTTGTCTTGGGCTGGTACTTGGTGGGTACCAAGGGCCGGGTACCCAGGTGCTGTTCCTCGGGGCTGGCGGTGCGTCAAACTCACCCGTGAGTTGAGTCGGGGGTTTGTAGCGCAGGGCCTCGGGCCTGACTTCTGGGCTGTACTGGGCCTTCTGGTCCAGAGTACGTTGCTGCTGGTCGGGGCTGTACTGGGCCTCCTGGTCCAGCGTACGTTGCTGCTGGTCGGCTTGACATTCCTCCTCTTCCTCCTCCTCTCCCTCTGCTAGGACCTGGTGTCTTCTGTTCAGTCTCTCGGCGTGGTCCGGTTCTTCCTGGTTGCTGGGTCTCGTATGGACCGGCCGGGGAGGGGGTTCGGAGACGTGGACAGGATCCTCCTGTTGGCGGGGTCCCGGGTCGCTTGGTCGGGTAGGGGAATGTGTCCTAGACCCTTGTCGTGACGATTTCCGGGAGCTCCGTGCGGAGTGAGGGGGTGTCGCCATGGTAATCAATTTGTCCATCAGCTGCGCCTGCAGCCGGTCGCGCGCTGCTTCGCGCTGGGCATTGGCGGCGTCGCGCTGCGCATTGGCTGCGGCGTGCTGCGCATTGGCGCGGCTTCTCTCAATGTTCTCTTCTGTCTGGAGGCGTCTGGTCTCCAGTCTTATGCGGTCGTCTTCACTCCTTTGTTGCGCCTGGAAGCGCTCTCGCTCGGCTGCAAAATGTTCGTGCTCGCGCGTCTGTTGCGCTTGAAGTCGATCGCGTTCGGTGGAGGCTGCCAGGGTGGCGATGAGTGCCTGCGCCAGCATCTTGTCCGCCTCGCTGGGGGAAGACGCTGGTCGAGGTGATCGGCTCCCGGCAGTACTCGTTGGAGATCTGTTCTCCGGGCGCGCCCCGAGGTCCGTCTCCTGGGCGCGCTTCTCTTCTGGTAGTGGGTCGGGTTCCGTCCCTGGAGCGCTTTCTTTATCCTGGAGCTCTCCGGGGACTGTCCCGTTGGCGTTGTCTGGGGGTAAAGTCATGTCATGTCCCTCCTGGTCCCCCCCGTGAGCTTGGTCAATTACGTTAGAACCCACTAGGGTCTCTACTGGCGGGGTAGCCTGATCGGTAGGGTTGGACATAATTTTACTATCCGCTTTAGTTACTTTATCCGTATTTAACTTCCCTTTAAAGCTAGGTATTGGACTGACAGTGTATGCCTCTAGATAGGGAGGTGGCTGCCGTCTGCGCTGCGGGCGTTCTAGTTCGGGAGAACCGTTTGTGGAGTGTTCATCATCGGCCATGTTAATATTAATATTATATTAATATTACGCTAATTCTTATCCGGGGCTCGAAGGACCAATTGTAACTGAGGGGTACAATTCCCTGACTGTATTAATCAAGTATGGTATCATTAAACCACTACCGTCTTATGTACATTATACTGGCCATATCGTACACGAGTATATGATGAGAACACTTCCCCACAATGAATCGGTTCTACACAAAGTTGTCTTTAAGTATTTATTAGCAGCAAGAATACATAATATACTTTACTTGAATGCGCTTATAAGGCAAAGGAATGTGCGTAGGCAAATCAATAATGAATGTCCATTCTCATATTACGCATGAGATAAGAATACAACCTGAATATTAGGAATTATATCTAGGGGATACTGGTAGGGGGGTTCCTACCGGTTGTAAGCCAGCAGGGGGAGCAATGTTCTAATGCAAAGTCTGGTTCCACGGGGACTCAATAAGCTCCTGCTCGGGGAGGCGGTATTACTCCCTGGATCAGCGGACGAAAGGCAGCCGCTGTAATCCCAGTATGCGTGCAGCACAGGTGGAAGCCGGTCAGCCTCTCCAATAGAGACGGGCTCGAATGATGTTCCTCGCGGTAGATCCCACAGCAGTGGGTGTAGACGACTCTTATCCGATCCAACAGCCTGGTTCAAAGCAATAAGAATAATAATCCAGCCGGAGAGGGGCTCTGCATTCACCGGTGTAGATCCTCCGGTGCGCGGTACTTCACATTAACTAAGTTGAACTTGACGTTATTCAACCAAGCTCTGATACTTTCCTATCCTATTCGCACGCGGCTATAAGTGCTCTATTTAGACGCACAGTTGCTCACTTCACTTGGTCTTTGACTCGTGATGAAGGCTTACTAGTAAGGAGCGAACGATACGTTGAACAAACATATTAGGATAAGCAAGACTATCTTTGGGGCAATACGGGCCCACTTCACAGCACGTTGTATCGTAGTGTGAGGCTTCAACTTGTTACTAAGACTACTGCTGTATTCACCTGCGCCATATTTATATGTACGGGGAATAAACTAGTGCCAGCCTTATTCCTGTCTGGTAGTCTTGGGCAGAACCGGGCATGTTGAGACAAGCCTTGACGGTAGCTTTGAACTCGACTCTGGGGGCAAGGCCGCTGGCGCCTAGGGGGCGCTGTCCAATAGGAGAACGAAATATTATGGTCTGTGCTAGGTTAAAGGGATATTCCGTGTATATGTACAAAGAATACACAAGGGATATCAAACGATATACAAATATTATGCAATATATATCAATCAATAAATACATATATTCGGTTTAATCTGACCCTTTGTAACAGGTGTCATGTACAGAGGTCTAACGACCATACAGGATAGTAACTGGGCAGGTGGTACATGAGCAGAAACAACCCCCTCAGTAGAAAATTGCTTTTCAAAACAGTCCCGGGTAGGCAGATAGTAAACAAAGACGTTTTTCAAATGGTAAATTATGTTTATTGTAATGTGGGGCTTCCAACCCACGGCCTTTTCCCAAAGGGAAAAGGGATGTTGTCAGTGGGGATTTTAACCCACAACACACACAAAGGGAAAGGGTAAGGGGAGAACAAACAAGGTGAAAACAATAATAAACAAGGCAAACCCTAACCACACAACCACATGCCACGTGGTTGGCAATCTGGGAACGAAGGAACACCACTCTAACCATGTAGCTTACAGTGTAGGATGAATCTAAATGGCCAACAATATACATACCCCAGACAGGGTTTGGTCCACGCAGGCAGCACATAATCAAAAGTCCATACACAGTGGCAATTGGCATAAACCAGCAAAATAATAATAACTACACAAACAGTGGCAACCAGAGGCAACCTCACTCCACTTGGTCACTGGCAAAATGACACAGTGAGGCGCCCCGACGTGTGTGTGCTGTCAGCTACTTGTGCACCGGTCCCTATTGATGTGATTGCCATCAGCTGTCCCTCATTAGGCAATCAGCACCCTTCAGTATAGGGACGGGCAGCACCTGACAGGAAGAGAAGAAGAGATATCATTAGCTCTCATGTTCACACACACACACACACACATACAAATGATACTAATCTGATGTTCACATGGTCTTCCAAATACAGTAATAATGATAATGACCAACCCACGTACGTCACAAGGGGTCTTGAGGGTGTGTAGTTAGAGACCATTGACCGGAGGTAGGCGGGAGCCGTTCCCTTCGCTGTGCGATATACCAGGTCAAGGACCTTGAAGCGGATTCATGCGGCGATGGGGAGCCAGTGCAGTTCCCTAAAAAGTGGGGTAACCTTCAGAATGAGTTGAAGTGGCTTGGAGTAGTCGAAGCGAGACATGACTGTTGAGTGGCTTCTTTTGTCAGGAAGGGGCGGATCCTTGCTCAGCAGGAATCTGCAGGTTCTGGTTGTTGTGGTGATGGTGGACTACACCTAGGTTCTTGGTGGTCTGGGACGAAGCCACGGCTACATTCTCCACTGTGATGGAAAGGTCGGTCAGCGGGGAGTATTTGGCCGGCAGGTGAAGCAGCTCTGTTTAGCTTAGGTTCAGTTTGAGGTGGTTGGTCGTCATCCAGGCGGAGATGTCGGACAGGCAGCCCGAGATCTGCTCAGATACATGGATATCTGAGGGAGGAAGAGGAAGAGTTGAGTATCATTGGCATAGCAATGATACGAGAAGGCATGAGACGTTATAATGTTACCCAGAGATTTGGTGTAGATGGAGAAAAGGAGGGGTGCAAGAATCGAGCCCTGGGGGATGCCCGTCTGAAGGGGGCGGAAGGCCGACAGGGTCCCTCTCCATGATACTTGGTAGGTGCGGTCGTCGAGGTAGGATGACAGCCATGTTTATGTTTATGTTTATTAAAGGATCCCCATTAGAGACCCATGAAAGAGCCTCTAGTCTTCCTGGGGTCCTAGACAAAAAAAATACATTACAAATGTACAACAAAGAATACGAATAAAAATTTAAACAAAACACAAATTAAAAATTAATACAAATATACAAATTCACATTATAAAATCTAACATTCCTGTCAAACAAAAAAAATATATATATATAATACACAGATAACAGTTACATACTTGACATGTTTGCAAGATATCTCTTAATATTTGTTTTGAAAGTAATTTTATTATGTATTGTGGATGAGATGTTTTTCGGCAGAGCATTCCAGAGTGCTATTGACCTATATATGCCAGTGAGTTTGAGAAAATTTGATTTTGGTGCTGATTTTGTTCTGATGTTACCAGAAGCGGCTCCTCTAGTGTTGTAACCATGCTCAGAAGTCATTTCTAACTGCTGAGCCAAGCTAGATGGCTTACCAGTGCTAATAATGTTCCGCAGCAGCATTAGAAGACTCATCGATACTTTATCTTCAACCATCAGCCATGCCAGATGTTCATGCATAAAACCAATACTTGTCCTGTATGAACAGCCTAGTACCAGGCGAGCCGCTTTATTCTGAGCAACCTGCAACTTTTTTAAATTCGATTTTGTAGCTGACGACCAGATAACAGGGCAGTATTCTAAATGAGACAAAACCAAAGAATGAATAACAGATTTCCTTATGGAGGGAGTGATAAAAGCAGAACATTTCCTAGTCATAAAAATTCCTCTACCCATTTTAATGACAATATTATTTATATGTTTAGACCAAGATAAGGAGCTATCAATAGTAACTCCGAGAAGTTTTATTGTGTTCACTTGTTCAATTTGTGTGGTGCCAATTGACAGTTTTAATTGAGGATGCATGCCCAACATGTGTCTAGATCCAAGCACAATGGCCTTTGTCTTAGAGATATTTATCACCAACTTGTTGCACTCAATCCATTCATAAATGTCTGTTAAGGCCCTGTTTAAGGTGTCAGTTACATCTTGCTCAGCTGTAGCTGCACTGTATAATGTTGTGTCATCAGCATACATAATTGTTTTAACATTTTTTACAGCCAACGGTAAATCATTGGTAAAGATGGAGTATAACAAAGGCCCTAGGCAGCTTCCTTGTGGAACCCCACAGTTAATGGGATTCCATTTTGAAAAGCTGCCATTAAAGAAGACTCTCTGTTGTCTCCCTGAGAGATAATTAATAAACCATGATAGTGCATTGGAGGTGAAACCGTAACACTTTAGCTTATCTACAAGCAAGGTATGATCAATTACATCAAATGCTGCACTGAAATCCAACATAACGGCACCTACTAATTTCTTGTCATCCATACTTGATAACCAGTCATCACTCATTTGCAAGAGTGCAGTGCTCGTAGAATGACCTTCCCTGTATGCATGCTGAAAGGCTGAGAGCAGATTGTTATTGAAAAAGTAATCCATGACCTGTTTGAATACTATTTTTTCTATTATTTTGCTTAGCAATGGTAAAATACTGATCGGACGGCTATTTGGACCGTTAAACGTTTTATTTTTGTCTTTCGGAAGTGGGATGATTTTAGCTTCCTTCCATGCTGTAGGATGAACCCCACTGATTAAGCACTGGTTGAATATATGACATATAGGAGTAGCTACAGAGTTAACCACAAGTTTAAGTATTTTGCTGTCTAAGTTGTCTATACCGGAGGAAGTGGAATCAGCTTGAGACATAATTAATTTCAAAACTGTTGCTCTATCAATCTCATTAAAGCTAAAGAGACAGTTTTTGCCTTTCATTATTTCTTTCTTTATTAGTGAATGAGATAGTGAACCATCACTACTTTGTAGACATCCTCTTAATTTATCAACTTTATTTTTAAAGAAATCATTGAAGTAGTTTGCCATGTCATGAGGTTTTGTTATGAATTTACCTTCAGATTGTATGAAGGAGATTGATGTATTTGATTTCCTGCCCATTATCTCATTCAGTGTTGACCATAGTTTTTTCCCATAATTTTTTGTTTCACTAATCCTATGTTTATAATACTCTTTCTTTTTAGTTTTATTTAGCCTTGTCACTCTGTTCCTTAATTGACAGTAGATTTGTCTATCTGACTTCAAGCCTAGTTGATGTGCTGTTTTCTTTGCATTATCCCTCAGAGTCATTAGGTCAAGGATTTCTTTATCCAGCCATGAAGCACCTTTCGACCGAACAGTACATTTTCTGAATGGTGCATGCCTGTTCACAATTTCCATGAGCAGATTCATAAATACATTAACTGCTATTTCGGGGTTGTTCTCTTTGCACACTATAGACCACTGGCGTAACTCTCTCTCAATGTGTGGGGGGGACAGATTTGGGGGCGTGGCGAGTGACAGCGATGGGGGGGGGGGGGGGGTTAGGGGGGGGGCCGTCTACCTAGTTTTTTTTTTTTAATACCAGGGGTGCAATACCGCATTTTTCCAAGCGGTGGCGCCATTTCTCCATGTAAACGACACACTGAATGAATGAATGAATGAATGAAAACTTTATTTAACAGATTGCAGAATGGGTACAATACAGTACGGCTCAATACATACAATTGTTAAGGGGATGCAGACCTGAGAAAGACGTTTGTCTTGTTTCCATCAGGATCCCCCATTTTCAATTCATATAGACATTTATGAAATACACAACATACATGACATTTATGGCATAGGGACATATAGGTATTTAGTACTGATACACTGGGGCGACAGTGGCTCGGGAGGTAGAGCAGTCGTCTGGCAATCCGGAGGTTCCCGGTTCGATTCCCGCTCCTCCCGGGCAGCGTGTTGATGTGTCCTTGAGCAAGACACTTAACCCCTAATTGCTCCCGATGAGCAGGTTGGCACCTTGCATGGTTGCCTCCGCCGTTGGTGTGTGAATGTGTGAGTGAATGGGTAAAAATGTGAGTAACAAATTGTAAAGCGCTTTGGATAAAAGCGCTATATAAAAAAGCAGCCATTTACCATTTACCATTACATTTGTGACATAAACGTTTTAAGCGCCTTTGAGGTGCTTTGGTACCATGAGGTAAGCATAGTCATAGTACCCTTGAATGAGTGCTCCTGCCAGAGTCTTCAGGGTATTCTTGTTTACCAGAGAGGAGATCCGGTACAAGAATCTAGTTCGTTGGTTGACTTTTTTTGAGCTCATACAGAAACAAGTATTGTTGTGACAAATAATAAACAAATTTGAAAGGTTTATGGTGAAAGAACATTTATTATATGGTGCTTCAATTAGCAATTATGAACACAGTAATACAAGATATGCATGATAAAAAAAAAATACATGCTAGGTTCCTGAGAAACACTACTATACAATATACAATTTTAGCTCTTAATGTATCTATCACCTTTATCTATCACCAATCACTTTTAATAAAATTTAATTACAGGTACAAAACATTAACATAAATCACTCTTATGCACTGGTACATAAGTTATATAACAAACCTGTTTCTATGTAGACTACTATACAATTTTAACTTTGTCATTATTATACTTAATGTATCTAAACTATATTATACAAGAGCCACATCTGTTCTTTCCTTAAAGTGACTTTATATACCTCATTCCTTTAAAGTGACTTCTCCATTATTTAAATTGACATTTTCACATTTAAACTCATCCAATGCTTCCAAAGACATGTTGTCTCCGATCATGGGCAGAGATGAATTCCTCACAGAGTTCTCTAATGTCAAAGGCATCAACTCTTTCTTGATGTATATGACAAACTGCCACACTGTTCAACCTTTTCTGCTTCATGGAGTTGCGAAGCCAGGTCTTCAACCTCCGGAGTCCGCTGAAACTCCTCTCAGCTTCAGCAGAGGATGAGGGAACAACCAGCAACAGCCTCACAAGGACCTCCACCTGATCAAAAAGACCTCTGACTTCAGGCAACATGCCTCTCAGGATGTCTGCAGCTTCTGTGCTTGATGCATAGGTGTTAGTTGCTTTGAACATGGCTAGCTGAACATCCAGCATCCTCCTGTTCATCTCTGGATACTTGTCCACAATGTCATCACTTTCTCCCCTAATAAGCACACCCTCCAACTTCTGAAGCACTTCAAAGCTTCTTTGATTAAACCGCTCTCGGAATTGCAGATCTGCTGTGTCCAGTATTTTGAAGAACTCCCCTCTGAAGAAGTCCACAGAAGTTGCTGGGACATGTGCTGCAGCGTCACCAGTTAGACGTTTTGGAGGGTTGCGGATACGAGGCATTTCCATCGGATCGATGTTTAGTGAGGTGACCAGCTTTGCGGTGTTGTCAAATATCTGTGAATGAATGAAAATTTTATTTAACAGATTGCAGAATGGGTACAATACAGTACAGCTCAATACACACAATTGTTAAGGGGATGCAGACCAGAGAAAGAATTTAGTCTTGTTTACATTAGGGTCCCCCATTTTCAATTCATCATTATTAGTCAGGATTTTCAATTCTTAATGACATTTATGACATAGGATAGGGACATACATATATAGTACTGTTATATTTGTGACATATACCTGTTGGAATATTTCCTCTGTTCGTTTCTTGTGGAGAGCTGTCTTGACACACTCTACTGCAGCCTGCATCCCTGTGATTGTGGTGGTTCGCCTTTGCAAGGATTTGTTGAGGCATTCCATTGCCTCAAGAACCTCCAAAGCAAGATGGAGTCCCAGAACTGTGTTTCCTTTCTGGAATCTGTCAAGCAGACCATTTGCCTTTGTAGCTGATTCAGAGCCAGTTGAAGCCATCTCTTCCAAGCTGAGTAACACTGCCGCATACTGATTGAGGACTGCATGCACTGCTGCGACTCGCACAGTCCACCGTGTAGGACACATCGGCTTCAGTGTGGTGAAGGATCCATGTGAAGATGTGGCAATGTTGCTGAAGATGTTCTTGAACTTGCCTGAAAATCCAAACAGACGCCCCAATTCATGGACCCATTGCAGAGCATCACGGACTACAGATGAAGCTGTGCAAGTTGCCTGTGTTATCAAATTAACACAGTGAGGACCACAGTGTACATACAGAGCCAGTGGCTGTGCTTGTGAAATATAGGCTTGTGCACCAGAATATTTTCCGGACATGTTTGCTGCTCCATCATATGTCTGTCCCCGGAGCCCATCAAGAGACAAACCAAGACGAAGCAGCACATCTTTGGCTACATTTGCTAGGTTTTGTCCAGTTGTGAGCGACACTTCATATAAACCAACAAATTCTTCATGGGGAATAAGGTTGTGGTCAACATAGCGAAGACAGATTGATTCCTGTTCGGTCCCAGTGATGTCCTGTGTTCCATCAATAATGATGGAGTATTGCAACTGTGGTTGTGATCTGATTTCAGTGGCTATATCTCTAATGATGGATTTTGCCATTATGTTCAACATTTCATTTTGGATTTGGGGGCTTGTGTAATCGACACGTGAATTAAGCCACTCAAACAACTTGGAGTCATCAGCTGATCTCATCCTGAGTAACTGAGACAGATTTCCTTGATCTGATTCATGGCCTCTGAGAGCCAGACCTTGTCTGCCCAGGAATTGCACACTGCTCATGATCTTCTTCAAGCATGACATGGCTTTTTGCTGTGATGCTGCCAAAGCACTAGAAAGCTGAGCATTAATAGGATTTGGTTTCTGATAATGTTGCATAACTGCAAGCTTATGAGACTTGCTGTTTGTATGATCAGTAAATCTCTCCACAGCCTTTTTCCAGTTTCTGAATCCAGCAGAAACAAATGCTGGATCAGTGTATTTCGCCAGGGTAGACTTCTCACGTTGAAATGCTTTTGCACAATAAAAGCACAGGACTCCACTGTGTGTATGACTGTAGTGAATCCAAGAAAATGCTTTAAACCATTTCTCTTGGAAACGTAGCGTTTTGTTTGCCAGTGTTTGACCTGGTATTTCTCTTGGATTGGGCTGATATGGCTTATTTGCATCCACCTGCAGAATAAACAAACCCAAAAAGAGAGAAACCATTAGAACACGGGTATAGGTTTACTAACTTTATTTATTTGAACCATGGGGACAGCGTACATTAATAAAACATTAATGCACCAGTGTTCCATTCCCATTATTGATTGATTGATTGATTGGAAATTGTATTAACAGATTGCAGAATGGGTACAATACAGTACGGCTCAATACACACAATTGTTAAGGGGATGCAGACCAGAGAAAGAATTTAGTCTTGTTTACATCAGGGTCCCCCATTTTCAATTCATCATTATTTTGTCAGGATGATTACAATGAGTTTGTATCTTGTTTGCAAATGACTATGTCTTGCTGATGGACTCTGTAAACAGGCTATTGGGAATGGAATGCAACCCATCACATTCACAGGTTTGGTGTGAGTGCTCGGCCTGAGTACCGGTAATCAGACCATGACATCGTTCACACACCAAACCTGAGGGGAGGGGGCAGGGAGCTCTGTGTCTATCCAGCATCTATCCAACCATCCACTACACAGTCAAATATGTATTTTGTTAAGACATTATTGTTACTTACATAATTTCTGTCATTCAGTGGTGGGGATAGTGCACGCTGCAGCTGTGCATCTACGTTTACAGGCACTGTCTGTGTGCTTTCAGAAGCCGTATTTGCATCCTCCTGCAGAATAAACAAACCCAAAAAGAGAGAAACCATTAGAACACGGGTATAGGTTTACTAACTTTATTTATTTGAACCATGGGGACAGCGTACATTAATAAAACATTAATGCACCAGTGTTCCATTCCCATTATTGATTGATTGATTGGAAATTGTATTAACAGATTGCAGAATGGGTACAATACAGTACGGCTCAATACACACAATTGTTAAGGGGATGCAGACCAGAGAAAGAATTTAGTCTTGTTTACATCAGGGTCCCCCATTTTCAATTCATCATTATTTTGTCAGGATGATTACAATGGGGTTGTATCCTACCCACCCCCCCCCCCCCCCACCTCCAATGTACAGCCCCACCCCACCTACCCAACCTCCTCCAATGCACAGTTTCTATGTCAAATGTATACTCTTTTTCTGGATTTTTTTAGTATCACAAACAGTACTGTATTTGAAAATCTGGTATGTCATAAATGTATAGATGTAGCAGTACTGTCTATCTGTATGTCGTGTGTGTCATATGATGAATTGAAAATGGGGGACCCTGATGGAAACAAGATGAAAGTCTTTCTCAGGTCTGCATCCTCTTAACAATTTATGTATTGAGCTGTACTGTACTGTACCCATTCTGCAATCTGTTAATAAACTTTTCAATCAATCAATCAATCATGGACTTATGAACCACGATTATTTTCAAGAGAAACAAACAGGCAAATAGCTATAGCTATATAGTCAATCTGGACAAATACATTAGGCCTATATTAAAAAAAGAAAATCTGCTAAAATGCTGTTACTTGCCTTCCTGTTTCGTGGTGGTGTCGTCACTGCTGCTGGTTTAGCTCCGGGCGACAGCGTAGCAAAACTTAGTTTGCTTTGAAGAAGTAGCTTCCTCCTCTTGGGCGACGGTGCCATCTCGTTGTTGCTGCACGCAGGTAGGAGTCGGACATAGCACTGAATGTCTTATCTTATCTCTCTTTATACCGTATGTGATGACGTATTTTAACACACACCTCGGCTGAGGGGACGACCCAAGCTATTATTATGCAAAGACGAGTACTTTAGCGAGTGGGTACTTGGCCCGTGCAAATGCGACCCCCATCTACTACTCTTTGCATACAGGTAGTCAGACGGGGGGGGGACATTAACTGCATTCTGAAAAAATGGGGGGGACCCATTCCCAAGTCCCCCGTGCCAAATACGCCCCTGCTATAGACCAGTCTACCTTGTCTACCTCACCAACAAATACTTCCTTATTGAAGTGTTTGTAGGATCTTTTGTTGATAATTTTATTACCTCCTTTTGGGATTTTAGTACTCCTAGATAATGCAACCAAATTATGATCACTAAATCCCACTGCTATAGAGACTACTTTAGAACTTTCTGGAAAGTTGGTAAATACAAGGTCCAAACATGTAGAAGAAGTTCTACCGTGCTTATTGGTAAAAATTCGTGTTGGCTGCGATACCATTTGTGTCATATTGCATGTTTGAGCCATAGATAATAACTTGCTTTTCATATTACACTTATCAGAAAGCCAATCAATATTCATGTCACCTAAAAAGTATACTTCTCTGTTTCCATCAGAGGCTTTATCAACCATGCTGCATACATCTGACAGATAATTCATGCCAGCATTAGGGGGTCTATAACAACATCCTATAAGAGATGGCTTAGTATGTGGTAGATGTACCATGACCCATAGTGCCTCTATATCATCTATAGTTAGATCATTCATAGGTTCAGCAGGGATATGACTTTGAATATATATTGCCACACCACCACCATATCTATTTCTGTCTTTTCTGAATATATTGTAGCCCTGTATTGACACCTCTTCATTACCAAATTGTGAGGTTTTGCCCGCTGCTCACCACCTTTTCTCTGTTTCTTTAAGCCTATACTGTTTATTTTCCCTTCTCACTCACTCTCTCTAGCCCCCACCCTCTCGTTCTTTACCCTCAGTGGCCACACCTGTTCGATTATCTATTATCTCTCGCACCTGTGGTGGCAGGCTAATTAGTCCCCCTGTGGGCTTTAAATACCAGGGCGCTTACCCTCGTTTCGGCGTGGGGTCGTGTTGTATACTTGCCGAGTCATATTCTCTAGACATCTAGACTCTTTCGGGAGATCCTCTGTCTGCCTATGCTGTTCCATTCTCCGGCGTCGAGATGTTTGCTCCAGCCTTCGCCAGCTGTCGCCGTTGCCTGTGGGGGAGACTGGTCTGCGCTCCCTGTACTTCCACGGGAGGCACCCCAGCGTTCCACTGCAGACCCCCGCGCAGCTGTTCGTCCTGACGCACATCCAGACCAGCGCAGACGCTCTCCAGTCCTCAGCGCGCAACGCGCATCTTCCAAGGACGCTCGAGCTTGGCACGCTCTCCAGACCAGCGCGCAACGCGCATCTTCCAAGAACCCTCGTGCTTGGCACGCTCTCCAGACCAGCGCGCAACGCGCATCTTCTAGACCTTCGAGCTTGGCACGCTCTCCCGACCAGCGCGCAGACGCGCATCTCCTAGACCTTCGAGCTTGGCACGCTCTCCCGACCAGCGCGCAGACGCGCATCTCCTAGACCTTCGAGCTTGGCACGCTCTCCCGACCAGCGCGCAGACGCGCATCTCCTAGACCTTCGAGCTTGGCACGCTCTCCCGACCAGCGCGCAGACGCGCATCTCCTAGACCTTCGAGCTTGGCACGCTCTCCCGACCAGCGCGCAGACGCGCATCTCCTAGACCTTCGAGCTTGGCACGCTCTCCCGACCAGCGCGCAGACGCGCATCTCCTAGACCTTCGAGCTTGGCACGCTCTCCCGACCAGCGCGCAGACGCGCATCTCCTAGACCTTCGAGCTTGGCACGCTCTCCCGACCAGCGCGCAGACGCGCATCTCCTAGACCTTCGAGCTTGGCACGCTCTCCCGACCAGCGCGCAGACGCGCATCTCCTAGACCTTCGTGCTTGGCACACTCCAAGTTGTGGCGCACCACTCTGTCCTCGGCTCGGACAGCCGGCTTCCCGGTGGCGACACCCTCGCCACCGCCGCCTGTTCCAGCACCACTCTGTCCTCGGCTCGGACAGCCGGCTACCCGGTGGCGACACCCTCGCCACCGCCGCCTGTTCCAGCACCACTCTGTTCTCGGCTCGGACAGCCAGCTACCCGGTGGCGACACCCTCGCCGCCGCTGCTGTTCCTGCACCATTACGCATACGTCTGGGTGAGTTTTGACTGTCTAGATCATCTCCGTTTTCGTGTGTTTCTAACACTGAAGAATTACCACCTTTTAATCTGACAGTCACTCACCCAGCGTTGTGCCTCTGTTTATTTCACTTGGATATTATTTTGGACGTTACATCTCCCACTGTGTGTTTGTTCACACCAAAGATAGTATTCTCTTTGTCTTTGTTTTGGTACTTTGCTCTTTGTGTATTTTTCACGAAGATAGTTTTACTTTGTTTAACTTTGGTATTTGGACTGGTCACCTCTCCTGCATCTGCTCTGTTTTTTCCCCTTTGTACATTAACCCTCTCCTCTCTCCCTCTCGGCCGCCGTTACCCACCTCGGAGATCTGCCGAGAGCTCTGCAGAGCGGCCCAGGTTTTCCCACCAGTCCTCCCAGTCCTCCCTGTCCCCAGCCCGCCTCCGCGGGCCTCTGTCCCTAGTTTCTCCCCTCTCTAGTCCTCTGTCCCTAGTTCTCCTAGTCCCTAGTCATCTGTCCCTAGTCCTCTATCCCTAGTTCTCCTAGTCCCTAGTCCTCTATCCCTAGCTCTCCTAGTCCCTAGTCCTCTGTCCCTAGTTCTCCTTGTCCCTAGTTCTCCTAGTCTCTAGTTCCTCTGTCCCTAGGCGTTCCCTTATACCTTCCCTTAGTGTTCCCTTTTCCTGCCCGCCTCTTAAAGGCACCTTACCTTCCCCTCTTGTGTTATTCCAGTGTTTTGTGTTTTCTCCCTTAAAGGGACAGTGCCCTTTTTCCCTGTTCTCAATAAATATCTGTTTCTTGGCAAACCATCATACCTGTCTTGTGTTGTGCGATTGGGGTCGGTTACAAACCATAACAGTACGACCCCACCAAATCGACGACCCCAGCCAGCACAGACGGTGTATGTTGAGTTTGCCTTTTTTTTTCTTGTTCCCTCTAGCTTCCTTGTTAGTCCTGTTTAGCTCCCTTGTTTAGCTTGTTAGTCTCCCCGGTTAGCTCCCCTGTTTGCTTCCCGTTTAGCCCTGTTGACCCCCCGGCAGCTAGCCATGCCCTGGCGGCTAACCCAGTCCCTCAGCGGAGCCCCTGTCTGCCAGCTTTGCCCCGGCTGCTAGCACAGCCTCTATGTTTATGCAGCCCTTGCTGCTGGCATGGGCCCTGTAGCTAGCCATGCCCTGGCAGCTAACCCAGTTTCCCTCTGCATGGTCCCAGTCTGCTAGCTTGGCCCCGGCTGTTAGCACAGCCTCTATGTTAATGCAGCCTGGCAGCTGACATAGGCCCTGTAGCTAGCCAGGCCCAAGCAGCTAACCCGGTCCCTCTGCATGGCCTCCACTTTTTTGTGTAGCATCCCCACTGCTAGGACTGCCTTTTCAGCTAGCAAGGTCTGTTTATCTCACACAGCTAGGACTGTCCTTCCAGCTAGCTTGTTCTCTCATGCTGGTCCAGCCCTGTCTGCCAGCCTAGCTCCGGCAGCTAGCGCAGCCTCTAGGTTAATGTAGCAGTACAGCTGGCATAGGCCCTGTAGCTATCAGTGCCTTGGCAGCTACCCTTTCCCCCTGCTAGCCTAGCTCGGCAGCTAGCGCAGCCTCTATGTTGATGTAGCAGTACAGCTAGCATAGGCCCTGTAGCTATCAGTGCCTTGGCAGCTACCCTTTCCCTCTGCTAGCCTAGCTCGGCAGCTAGCGCAGCCTCTATGTTAATGTAGCAGTACAGCTAGCATAGGCCCTGTAGCTATCAGTGCCCTGGCAGCTACCCTTTCCCTCTGCTAGCCTAGCTCGGCGGCTTGCGCAGCCTCTATGTTGGTGTAGCGGTACAGCTAGCATAGGCCCTGTAGCTGTCAGTGCCCTGGCAGCTGACCTTCCCTCTGCTAGCCCTTTCCCAGTGCTACCATGGTTACCCCTTAGCTACCCTGCTAACCCCTCAGTTCCTCTAGGCCAGTTCCTCTAGGCCCAGTTCCTCTAGGCCAGTTCCTCTAGACCAGTTCCTCCTGTTGCCCCTCTGCTACCCTAGTTACCCCTCGGCGACCCTGTTTTTTTTTGCTAGCCCCACTCTTGTGGTTTCTTCCCCTGCTGGCTTGGCCAGTGCCTTTGTTTTTGTCTTGTTTTGCCCCCTGCCACTCTGCCTGTATTTGTTTTGGGTCGCCAGGTGGCTCCCGTTGAGGGGGGGGTACTGTGAGGTTTTGCCCGCTGCTCACCACCTTTTCTCTGTTTCTTTAAGCCTATACTGTTTATTTTCCCTTCTCACTCACTCTCTCTAGCCCCCACCCTCTCGTTCTTTACCCTCAGTGGCCACACCTGTTCGATTATCTATTATCTCTCGCACCTGTGGTGGCAGGCTAATTAGTCCCCCTGTGGGCTTTAAATACCAGGGCGCTTCCCCTCGTTTCGGCGTGGGGTCGTGTTGTATACTTGCCGAGTCATATTCTCTAGACATCTAGACTCTTTCGGGAGATCCTCTGTCTGCCTATGCTGTTCCATTCTCCGGCGTCGAGATGTTTGCTCCAGCCTTCGCCAGCTGTCGCCGTTGCCTGTGGGGGAGACTGGTCTGCGCTCCCTGTACTTCCACGGGAGGCACCCCAGCGTTCCACTGCAGACCCCCGCGCAGCTGTTCGTCCTGACACACATCCAGACCAGCGCAGACGCTCTCCAGTCCTCAGCGCGCAACGCGCATCTTCCAAGGACGCTCGAGCTTGGCACGCTCTCCAGACCAGCGCGCAACGCGCATCTTCCAAGAACCCTCGAGCTTGGCACGCTCTCCAGACCAGCGCGCAACGCGCATCTTCTAGACCTTCGAGCTTGGCACGCTCTCCCGACCAGCGCGCAGACGCGCATCTCCTAGACCTTCGAGCTTGGCACGCTCTCCCGACCAGCGCGCAGACGCGCATCTCCTAGACCTTCGAGCTTGGCACGCTCTCCCGACCAGCGCGCAGACGCGCATCTCCTAGACCTTCGAGCTTGGCACGCTCTCCCGACCAGCGCGCAGACGCGCATCTCCTAGACCTTCGAGCTTGGCACGCTCTCCCGACCAGCGCGCAGACGCGCATCTCCTAGACCTTCGAGCTTGGCACGCTCTCCCGACCAGCGCGCAGACGCGCATCTCCTAGACCTTCGAGCTTGGCACGCTCTCCCGACCAGCGCGCAGACGCGCATCTCCTAGACCTTCGAGCTTGGCACGCTCTCCCGACCAGCGCGCAGACGCGCATCTCCTAGACCTTCGAGCTTGGCACGCTCTCCCGACCAGCGCGCAGACGCGCATCTCCTAGACCTTCGTGCTTGGCACACTCCAAGTTGTGGCGCACCACTCTGTCCTCGGCTCGGACAGCCGGCTTCCCGGTGGCGACACCCTCGCCACCGCCGCCTGTTCCAGCACCACTCTGTTCTCGGCTCGGACAGCCAGCTACCCGGTGGCGACACCCTCGCCGCCGCTGCTGTTCCTGCACCATTACGCATACGTCTGGGTGAGTTTTGACTGTCTAGATCATCTCCGTTTTCGTGTGTTTCTAACACTGAAGAATTACCACCTTTTAATCTGACAGTCACTCACCCAGCGTTGTGCCTCTGTTTGTTTCACTTGGATATTATTTTGGACGTTACATCTCCCACTGTGTGTTTGTTCACACCAAAGATAGTATTCTCTTTGTCTTTGTTTTGGTACTTTGCTCTTTGTGTATTTTTCACGAAGATAGTTTTACTTTGTTTAACTTTGGTATTTGGACTGGTCACCTCTCCTGCATCTGCTCTGTTTTTTCCCCTTTGTACATTAACCCTCTCCTCTCTCCCTCTCGGCCGCCGTTACCCACCTCGGAGATCTGCCGAGAGCTCTGCAGAGCGGCCCAGGTTTTCCCACCAGTCCTCCCAGTCCTCCCTGTCCCCAGCCCGCTTCTGCGGGCCTCTGTCCCTAGTTTCTCCCCTCTCTAGTCCTCTGTCCCTAGTTCTCCTAGTCCCTAGTCCTCTGTCCCTAGTCCTCTATCCCTAGTTCTCCTAGTCCCTAGTCCTCTATCCCTAGCTCTCCTAGTCCCTAGTCCTCTGTCCCTAGTTCTCCTTGTCCCTAGTTCTCCTAGTCTCTAGTTCCTCTGTCCCTAGGCGTTCCCTTATACCTTCCCTTAGTGTTCCCTTTTCCTGCCCGCCTCTTAAAGGCACCTTACCTTCCCCTCTTGTGTTATTCCAGTGTTTTGTGTTTTCTCCCTTAAAGGGACAGTGCCCTTTTTCCCTGTTCTCAATAAATATCTGTTTCTTGGCAAACCATCATACCTGTCTTGTGTTGTGCGATTGGGGTCGGTTACAAACCATAACACAAATGAGGGTTCAAGGTGGGTTTCTGATACAGTAAAAATATGGATATTATGCTGACAAGTCAGGCGTTCTACCTCGTGAATTTTATTTCTAAGACTGCATACATTTAGATGAACCATTATTAGGCCTTTTGTTGGAAATTTAGTCATAGCAAAAGGTGTGTTATAGCTAAGATATGTAAATGGTCTAATAGTAAAATCTCTGATATCTCAGCTAGGTGTGGCAGCTGTACCTGCAACCAGATGGCCTCAATATCACTGATGTCAATGTCATTTCGTAGTTTTACCGGAAATAGATCATATATATAGAATCCCACTCTTCCCCCAAATCTGTTCCTGTCCTTTCTATACAAAGTAAAACCAGCTATAGCCATACTAGAGTTACAGATAGAGTCATCCAAATGCATTTCTGACACAGCAAGAATATGTATCTTATTAGCCTGTAAGAAGAGAGCCAGCTCATGTGTCTTATTCCTAAGACTACATATATTAATGTGGGCAAAGATTAAGCCTTTTGGTAAATTGCCCATATACATGATGTAGAAAATACCACACATATGTTATAAAAATACGTTAGAAACACCACAACAACCCAGGACACACATACATGGTCATCAGACATCACTTGGAACGGGATGTTACTTTCAGTGAGGATAGTTACCATAGCAACCATAGTCGCGTGTATCGTCACAAGTCTGCGCCATTGTTTACTGCAGTAGAAACACGTTAGCGTCCAGCTTGTGCTTTTTCATCACCGCCCGTCAGCCAATATGTAATATCGGAGTTGCGATACATCTGTCCATCAATGAAGAGTTTATCGATGAACAGACGGGTCTTTTTGTTGCTGTTTCTGGCGTCCGTCATAATTGGATGGAGTAGACGTCGTCTCTTCATGATCTCCGATGGATATTGATCAGTGATCGCGAAGGCAGAGCCTTTCAACTCTCTGCCTCTCTCCATGATGGCGTGCTTCATTTTGGACTCGGTGACCCTCGCCACTATGGGACGAGACTTCTGGACCCCGGGCTTGGATTGTCCAAGACGGTGCACTCTGCAGAAGCGGATTGCGTCTGCGTCTGGCTTTATCATCTTGAGACTGTCCGCCAAGAAAGACCGAACGATCTGCTCCGACTTTATGTAAGCTCCCTTACCTCCCCTTTCTTCACCACTTTGTTCAGGAAGCCCATGTATAATTATATTGTCTCTCATGCTTCTGTTCTGTAGATCCAGCACATCATTCGCCGTTTTGTAGTTGTCTTCTTGGAGCTCGATTGTGACTTTCTTTAGTCTTATAACGTCAGCCCTGGGAGAAGCGTTGTCCTTCTTTAGGACTTCGATTAGGGAGTTGTTGAATTCCACTGATTGCTTTAACTCCTCCACGTCGTCACTTAGCTTCTTCAAAAGATCCAACTTCTCCAGCTGCTTTTGCATAGTTGACATAGACTCACGCATTACTTTTAATTCTGCAAGAAGAAGTGGATACTCCGTATCGCTAGAGCCCAGCTGATTCCTGCTGCGTTTTCTTTCCCGTCCAGCAGCCTTTTTGGCCGACATATTATCATAAGACACGTCAATAAACGCTTCCAAATCGTTGATAGTTTCATCCACTAACAAATCCAGTCTGATAGTAAGATGTTTAATTTCTCTCAAAATGGTTTTATGCGATAGAAACAAGCAAATGTTTGCAAAAGTGCTGGGAACCTGTTGCTGCTGTCAGCACAGAGCCAGCCACTCCCATTCCTGCGAATGATGCAAGGAGGATCTGATGATTGACTGTGTCATGAAAGTGAAGCAGGGTATTCTCTGCCCTGTGGTGGAATGAAACCTGCCCAATTTTCTGCGGTCGACTAAAAACACACTACTTAACCCTCATGTTGTGTTAGGAATTGGCACCACTGACCGTTGTTAGCGGGTCAATGTTGACCCGGGGTCTAACTCAGTCCTGACCACTAAAAACAAAAGAGTATCACCCAATATAGTTAATACTACATCCTAACTAACATTATATGCATTCATAACCATATAATCCCATTGTAATTTGATTATATGGCCCCCGAGACACATCATGTCCCTTATTTTTAAGACGATGAGGTTGTTCAATCATAATATACTAAATGTGAAACCCATAGATAATTATGTTTTCTGACTATAATAGAACAATATTAGAATATAACTTGTGAAAAAAAGTTTAACACATATATATATATATATTAATTATAGTTACATTGGTATATCACTCAAGTATTTATAGATATTTCTGCGAGAAAATCTGGGCACTGTCGTTGATGCCCTCCCATAAGATGGTCAAAAAAGTTCCCACGAGAGTTCCCATGGACGGGAGGGGAGTGTGTGTGTGTGTGTGTGTGTGTGTGTGTGTGTGTGTGTGTGTGTGTGTGTGTGTGTGTGTGTGTGTGTGTGTGTGTGTGTGTGTGTGTGTGTGTGTGTGTGTGTGTGTGTGTGTGTGTGTGCGTGTGCGTGTGCGTGCGTGCGTGCGTGCGTGCGTGCGTGCGTGCGCGTGTGCGTGTGTGTGTAAAAGCCCTCAGCTCTGAAATATAGGGGGTCTGTGAGAAGATATGATACATTTTGTATCGGAAAGTGTGGTTCACGTGGGGGGATGGGCACATAAGCGCGGGAAAGAGGTGGGAAGAGGAGACACCTAATTGTTCAGTCTGAAAGGGGTTCACGTGAGGTAGAGTGTGTGCGTGTGAGAGAGGTGTCAAGTCAGGTCAAGTTTATTTGTATCAACATCTCCATTTGTTGTCATGGAGAAAGGGTGTGAAGGTGGGGTCACACCTGTATTGTACTGCGAGATTGTACTTCCTCCCGTGGAGGAAGGGGGTGGGGGAGGGGTCACATACTGTGATGTGAGAAAATATTTGTTCTCTTGAAGGAAGGGGGTGGAGGTGGGGTCAGATACTGTATGAGTTTTGTATAGTTTTACCTGTATAGTATAGTTTTACCTTGCCGGGTCAAGAATGACCCTAACACCACAGTCGTACCTTTTTTTCTGCAGATGCCTTCAGAATTTTCAAAATGGTGAAACATAGTTTTGCTGTGCTTATGTGTTGTGGAGGATATCATAAAGCCTTGTTCTAATAAAATGGTAGTTATTACCATATTATAACCTTGAAACGGGTCGCTGGAGACCCTAACACCACATAAGGGTTAAATCAATATCGAAATGATACAAAAAAATACCTTTGTACTGTCTTTCACTTTTATGCACTTTGCTGCACTTTGAATCTACTGTGCCAATATTACTACCTACTATTCTAATATGTCTATGCTACTAAGAACTCAAGTTCGACACAGTTTGACGAACGATATCATGACAACTAACTACATTACTTTTGACTTTTTGTTTATAATTTCTTTTTCATTATGATTTTCTGTTTGAAAGGAGCTTGATATTGTGATTTGTTTGGAGGAATGTGGAGAATACATGTTCAAAAATTAACTTTTTCATTAATTAATTAATTAATTAATTCATATCACTTACCCTTAGCGTTGTTGTACTCGTCCTGCTGACTTGTTGTACAGAAAAGTGTCAGCTAAATGACTAAATGTAAATGTAAATGCAATTGTAAATGTAATGTAAATGTACAATTATTTTTGTTTTAGATAGATTTCTTAAATATTTGTTCTGGGCCCTAGCGTGTGGGGGAAGGGTTGACGCTCTGGGCTTTTAAGTCAATTCTCTCTCTGTTTCACCAGGAATCCAGAAATAACATGCCTCTTCTCTGTCCCTCTCTCCCTGCCTCTAAATATTTGTCTCAACGTTCCTCCGTCTCCTTAGTCTCCTTTCAATAGAAAACCCATCTTCTAACAATAACTCAAGCGAGCCTCATTTCAATTTAATTTGCAGCTGACACAGAGACTCTTCCTACGCTGCCCCGGGAAACCATAGTAATCCACTGTCTGTCACAGACGCAAATTTATATCTCTGTCCTGAGACATTATACATTGAAATTGATTTTGGGGAGTTTTCGGGGATGGCGGACGGGGTCTGGTTGACGTTTATATCAATCCCACATCACCATAGATTATGAGTTTCATGCTCATCTGAATCGGTCGGCCTTAACCGGTTCGCACGTGTGTCGTGAGGCGTGGATGATCTTTATTATTGGAACTAATCAAAGTTATCAGGCTCCTGCACATTGGAATGTTTGACGTGAGGTGTGATGTATTTAAGACTTGTATGAGGGAGAGAGGGGGGGGGCACAGAGAGAGAGAGAGAGAGAGAGAGAGAGAGAGAGAGAGAGAGAGAGAGAGAGAGAGAGAGAGAGAGAGAGAGAGAGAGAGAGAGAGAGAGAGAGAGAGAGAGAGAGCAGGGGGGAGGGAAAGGGGAGCCATCATGTATTGTGGCTTCTCTCCAAGTGCAGCCAATCCTGCTTACTGCGCTGATAGAGCAGTTCATCATAGAGACTGTAATACGTCTGGCTATTTACCTACTCAGGACTGGCTCCTAAATGGACCTGGCTAATGGAACCCAAACCCTGATACATAATGGAAAATTGGGATGCCAATCTGAATAGTGTACCTGTGTATTCATACTCTGTATGTGACTGATGCATTTATATGAAGGTAGAGGAGAGAGAAGCACGGGAGGATGCTTGTTCTGTTCTTTGAGCTTGTAGTGTTTGTGTGTTTGTGTTTGTGTTTGTGTGAGGTTAAGAATCAGGAGCAACTTCAGCCTACATTCCTTGTGGCTGATATGTGTTGTCTACAGTACTAGTGTAAGATGCAGTGTAAGAAGGTTGAGAATAACATTTTAGAATAGTTATTTCTGATGCACAATTAGGCTTTTTGTGGAGTAATGCCATTTGTTATTGTGGCATAGAACCCATGGTGTCCGTTTGAGAATTCACAGCATTATAACGATCATATATTTTTTACTTCTATAAATAAACCACCTAAACCACCTTTGGCTTGTTTGTCAATTTGATTAATTTGATGTGTTGTGAGAACTGCACAGATCTGGACACGTTCAAACTGCACTCTGCTCAGATGACCTTTAAAGGTGTGCACTGTCTAGCAGTTCCGGAGATGGAACCCTTTGTGGATATAACTTGGGACTGGGTGGCGGAAATGGTGTTGATTTAGTATGGAGTGGCCATCTGAGTGTAGTTCTGTGAACACATCTGACATGTCCTCATTAGAGCGTGGAAACCTTTCTCTCTTTAAAACCAGGTTTTACCCTTCATTATTATTTGAGCCTGTGTTACATATTTTTTGTCTATAACTTTCTTAAATAAATTTCCTAATTTATTGGAGTCAATGCGGGTTAGGTAGGACTCCTGGGATTACTTCCTAATCCACTGTTTAAGAATTATTTTATTCATCCACAGACATAATTTGACCAACGAACTAGATTCTTGTACCGGATCTCCTCTCTGGTAAAACAAGAATACCCTGAAGACTCTGGCAGGAGCACTCATTCAAGGGTACTACGACTATGCGTGCACCTCATGGTACCAAAGCACCTCAAAGGCGCTTAAAACAAAATTACAAACATTCACAAACAAACTGGTCAGACTACTACTTGACCTTACCCCAGAACCCACCTCACCCCTGCCCACTTTGACAACCTAGGATGGCTTAGAGTAGACGACAGAGTACAGCAACTTGCAATGGGCCTGGTCTACAAGATACACTATACGACTAAGGTACCCATGTACATGTCAAAATACTTCCCAAAGGTCAGTGAATACCACATACAACCACTACACCAGAGGAAGCCTCAACAAATCATGTTAAACCCAGATTCAGCTCAAACAAGGGACTAAATACGTTTCGCAATTATGCCACATCAATGTGGAACGCCCTACCCAAAGCTTGTAAAGGAATGTGAATCCCTACCCACATTCAAAACCGCTCTTAAAGAGCACCTACGGGAGGCTGCAATTCGAAACTGGCCACCGTAAATGCCCAAACCCCCACCACCTCCTAATAGACAGTCTCCTCCCCACCGCATGTATATATTCCCTCCCCGCCGTATGTATATCTCTCTCCCACCCACCCACCCCCTCCTAATGTACAGTCCCCTCCCCATCATATGTATATACTCTGTCAGGATCTAGGGGTAACAGTACTGTATATTTGAATACCGTTTATTGTCACAAATGTATCAGTACTAAATACCTATATGTCCCTATGCCATAAATGTCATGTATGTTGTGTATGTCATAAATGTCTATGATGAATTGAAAATGGGGGACCCTGATGGAACAAGACAAAGTGTCTTTCTCAGGTCTGCATCCCTTAACAATTGTGTGTATTGAGCCGTACTGTATTGTACGCATTCTGCAATCTGTTAAATAAAGTTTTCATTCATTCATTCATTCATTCATTCTTCATAATTGTATATATTATCCTCTTAATAGGTGCCCCCAAACGTGGGGAATTGTTTTACTTGAACTTGAGGACTGCATACTTTTATTGCAAACCAAAATAATATACTTTATACTTATATCACATGCATGTGCCTGGTCTCTTTTGAAAGATGACATTCTGGAGTTTCTGATACAATAAAGAAAATTCACCTTTATTGCTAATGAAATAGAGCAGCGCATTGGCAAATATAAATAAAAAAAAAGATCAGCGAAAAATCCGCCAGTCCAACTCAGATCGAGTTTTCTACCTGGCTTGCTTGTGTATTTGCCATGTCCTCCCCCCCTGCATCAACGGAGGCACAGTATTCCAACACATCTCATACATCAGCGCAGGTATAATCACTGAGGCCACGTCTGGTCTTTTTGTGAGTCAGAGGAGCGCAAAGTGCCGCGACGTGCATGCGCGAGCGTGCTGACAGCCGTGCGCAGGTATATCGTCTGGTCTTTTTTGAGTCAATGTGTACTCAGATATTTGTGATCGACACTGTCTGTCTCGTAACTAAAGCACTTCAAGGGGTGGGCGGGGGGGACTTTCCAGGTCAAGCATATAAAGATATTTGATTAATTTAACCTGGACAGAACAGAGGGGAGCGAGCGCCTGTCGTCCTCAGCCCGCCCCCCCCCCCCCCCCTCACGCTGCACTTTAATCTTCTCCAAAAACCTCATTTGACACCTGGGAATGATTTCTCTCTTCCGTCTATCTCGTTACTCAATGCATTTTCCTAATTCCCGCTCCTATTGTATATTTCCTCTGCTTCTTTTTTCTTCTATTCTTCTTCTTGTGTGTGTGTCGGGATCAGGGGCTCAGGGGATCAGGGGATCGAGGGGGGGGGGGGGGGGGGTCATTTTTTGGAAGATGATCCCCTTCCTTCATGCTCTGATTGTGGTGAGTGGAGGGTGAGAGAGAGAGAGAGACAGAGAGAGCGGGGAGAGGCGGGAAGATAAGAGGGAAGGAAGGAGGGAGGGAGAAGTAACAGTAAGAGCATTTTGTATGAAAGTATTCTGTACTTCTGTATGACAACTATAAAGAAACTTGAAACTTGAGAGGAGATGAGGAGTGTGTGTGTGTGTGTGTGTGTGTGTGTGTGTGTGTGTGTGTGTGTGTGTGTGTGTGTGTGGTGTGTGTGTGTGTGTGTGTGTGTGTGTGTGTGTGTGTGTGTGTGTGTGTGTGTGTGTGTGTTGTGGTTGTGTATTGTTGTGTGTTGTGGTTGTGTATTGTTGTGACGTGAATTGTAATTCTAGGGAGAAAACATGGCCACCTTATTTAGATTTGAGCGTGTTGATA
>NC_140174.1:106278165-106288165 GCF_963971535.1 Notolepis coatsorum
TGAGGGTGCAGTGACACAAAATGCAAGAGACAAATTGCAAAATAATAATATTTATTTTACAAACACAAAACTTGGCAACACAGAGAGCAAAGAGGACTTACCAGTGAGCACCAAATGAAATATCAAAAAGAAATAAAAGCCCACCCCCCCTTACAGGCGCGGATGCCCCAAAGTACAGGTGGTGGTGCTCACTTCTAAAGCTGGTGTCTTTAACAGTAGGTCACCTACGTGATGCAAAATGTAGACCCAGGGTATCTTCCTGTCCTCAATGTCCCTGTGTGCAAAACAAAAGATTAATACAAAGCAAAGCAATCACACACGTTAGAAACAAAACAGAAATGTACAAATACTAAACTAATGCCAAACAGGCCACAGCTCTACAGAACACAAACAGCACAAAACTATACTAAAGACCTAAACTAACTGACAGCACAAAGTGCCAGAGCCTTCACCAGCTCTATACTGAAGACATACCAAAATGAGCTCCCACACAGACACAGACCAAGTATAATTACCACCACACACAGACCAAGTATAGTTACCACCACACAGACCAAACAAACCAGGGAGCCAACTAACACTGCACACAAAAAGGGTATATGAAGGGAGAGTGGATGTTGATTGCAGAATCAGTTTCACCTGCCGTTGCACCGGGGTGAGTTGCTGATTGACCAGCTGCTGCTGCAACTGGGACTGGGAGACACCTGAGAATGGGATATGTAGACACAAGAGGGAGACAAGACAACAACAAACAAAACATGCCTATATATACAACAGATAACATGCATTACTCCCTCTATATACATACATAAGGACACCGTCCGTAACAGTGCCGAACAGCAAAATGACAGGTGGTTTTAACCCCTGACCAATCAGAAAAGGGGAGGAAAGGATTACCAGTTCACCCCTTTACGACCCCTCACCCATGATACGATGTAATGACAAATAGAGCATGACACAGTCATAGCACGCTACATGAAGCATCTAACAGCCTCACAGAGCTCATGCGCTAACCTGCTACCTGAGTTTTACTAAGGAAAAACACAGAACAGAGAGGGCCCCTTTAAGAGCCCGGGTCCAGACTTACACATGTGCTTCTGTGGGCCATACCTAACCCAGTTGTAGATCACAAGACACACACAACCCTTCATCACAACAAAAAATGGCAAGTACACTCTTACTACAGAGGAACGCCGTTTTTCATAACGGGAGAAGACAGAAGTCCTCGATTATGTAATGGCCACAGACCTTGCTAAGCACACATGATAAGTGACCAAACAACCTTTTCTTTAGGAAAAAATAGTTTCTCAAGCGGAAAGCACAACCCCAGCAATTAAGCTGAGGGTTACATCGTATCCCCACAAACACAGTGACACAATATATTGTAACCAAACATGTCTGAGAGGAGGGGGGGGGGAGCCCCAGGGAAACCGGGGGGCCACCCCTCCTATCTTACCCTTGATACGACCAAGGCGAACAGGCACCTCTGTTAATGTGTGAACATGTGTTCATTGTCATCACAGGCTGAGAAAAAAGATTCATTCCTCAATCACATGTCACTAAGCATAGCTTTACAGGTTTAATTAACCCTCTTAGTTGTGAGTTCACCCACGGTACAACGTTACATGAACACACATGTTCTCATCACAACCAAACCAGTTCATTTTACACACGTAAAAAACAACGCCGATTTACTACAGAGAGAAAAGCTATACCAGTGACAAGACAATTCACACACAACACGCGTCGTATCCTCAATGTATTGCAGCAACACATGTTTTGGAAAACATCGTTATTACAAAACATTTAGAAGGGAAGAGAAGAAGAAGTGTTTAAAGTCCGGAGGACTCCTACCTTCACCCTGAACGCAGTCCGAGAGCACAGCAACACTGGTTAACGGGACACCGAGTTGAACCCAGCATCTCCTGCGCCGGTGACGAGGGTATGTCCGCAACGCCACCCAGCCGCCGTTCTCCATGTTGACGAAATCCTCGCTGGCACTGGCACCCGGGTGTAGGGTCGACTAACATCCTCTGTCAAAGATGACGTCGTAGTCAGAGTGTTTAAGGCATGTTATAGTCAAAGTAACGTTTCAACAGTGTAGCATTAAGCTAACAGCCGTCCGACTGATAGCAACAAGCTAACGTTTACTAGCCTGGTGAACACAACAAGCTAGCACCGCAGCTAACAGCTGACTGGCTAACAACAGTAGGCCACAAACTAGCACGCCAGCTAAGCAGCTATCACCTGAACTGTACACAACGACATAACAAGCCACACTTCTCTTCCCTAACTAAGAGGGAAGAGAAAAAGAAATGTCAAACACAGTTTTCAAAAGTGATTTACCAGACATACAGCGGAGCCAGCACAATTCCCATCCGGGCTGCAGCCGACTTTGAGCATGGAACTCCCGATAAAGAAGATCCTATGCCCACATTTCCTCGTTAGGGTATACTCTCATATTCATGTGAAAGATGGGGCCTGCACGGGACAGAGAAGCATCCGCTTGTCCAGAGAATCCTGGGTTCACCAGGTCCTGGTCGCGGCCCACTAGGTTGACCATCATGGGCGTCAGACCAAGATCCTCCGTCCGCCGCTTAAGAAGCCGAGCAGAGGACCCCAGTCCGGGGTCGGCGTTCGTAAAATTGTCAGCTAACCTCCATAGTGTTAACAGACAACCAGTGCTCGCAAGCAAAACAGTACTTACCCCACCCGGAAGCAACCGATTTCTCACAACAGCCGGTGCCTCCGTGTGTGTGTGTGTGTGTGTGTGTGTGTGTGTGTGTGTGTGTGTGTGTGTGTGTGTGTGTGTGTGTGTGTGTGTGTGTGTGTGTGTGTGTGTGTGTGTGTGTGTGTGTGTGTGTGTGTGTGTGTGTGTGTGTGTGTGTGTGTGTGTGTGTGTGTGTGTGTGTGTGTGTGTGTGTGTGTGTGTGTGTGTGTGTGTGTGTGTGTGTGTGTGTGTGTGTGTGTGTGTGTGTGTGTGTGTGTGTGTGTGTGTGTGTGTGTGTGTGTGTGTGTGTGTGTGTGTGTGTGTGTGTGTGTGTGTGTGTGTGTGTGTGTGTGTGTGTGTGTGTGTGTGTGTGTGTGTGTGTGTGTGTGTGTGTGTGTGTGTGTGTGTGTGTGTGTGTGTGTGTGTGTGTGTGTGTGTGTGTGTGTGTGTGTGTGTGTGTGTGTGTGTGTGTGTGTGTGTGTGTGTGTGTGTGTGTGTGTGTGTGTGTGTGTGTGTGTGTGTGTGTGTGTGTGTGTGTGTGTGTGTGTGTGTGTGTGTGTGTGTGTGTGTGTGTGTGTGTGTGTGTGTGTGTGTGTGTGTGTGTGTGTGTGTGTGTGTGTGTGTGTGTGTGTGTGTGTGTGTGTGTGTGTGTGTGTGTGTGTGTGTGTGTGTGTGTGTGTGTGTGTGTGTGTGTGTGTGTGTGTGTGTGTGTGTGTGTGTGTGTGTGTGTGTGTGTGTGTGTGTGTGTGTGTGTGTGTGTGTGTGTGTGTGTGTGTGTGTGTGTGTGTGTGTGTGTGTGTGTGTGTGTGTGTGTGTGTGTGTGTGTGTGTGTGTGTGTGTGTGTGTGTGTGTGTGTGTGTGTGTGTGTGTGTGTGTGTGTGTGTGTGTGTGTGTGTGTGTGTGTGTGTGTGTGTGTGTGTGTGTGTGTGTGTGTGTGTGTGTGTGTGTGTGTGTGTGTGTGTGTGTGTGTGTGTGTGTGTGTGTGTGTGTGTGTGTGTGTGTGTGTGTGTGTGTGTGTGTGTGTGTGTGTGTGTGTGTGTGTGTGTGTGTGTGTGTGTGTGTGTGTGTGTGTGTGTGTGTGTGTGTGTGTGTGTGTGTGTGTGTGTGTGTGTGTGTGTGTGTGTGTGTGTGTGTGTGTGTGTGTGTGTGTGTGTGTGTGTGTGTGTGTGTGTGTGTGTGCGTGCCTGCCTGCCTGCCTGTGTGTTGGGAGGGGGTACTGTAGATGGAGGGATTGTGTGTGCTGCATTTTATACTATATAGATCTATTCATATTTATTATTGTTATATTGTAGAAATGAGGGCATTGAAATGTCTAAAGTCTCGACGACATTGAAAATGAGGGTGACCTCAATTGTCTTTTCGAGTATAAATAAAGGTTGATGATGATGATGATGATGATGATGATGATGATTTCTGGCAGAGAAGTTAACGAGAGAGAGAGAGAAGTTCATGTCTACAAGTACTGCTTGAACTTTCTTATTACGGTGGAAATAACACATTTGAATTCTTAAATTGAGTTGTAGAGCCCTTAACATTTCCCTTGACCCAGAAGTAGCCCTCTGGCTGTGGGGGACTGGCTGATGTCCGGTGCCTCTTGTGGGAGAGCTGTGGATTTGACTCCGGTGTTAAATTGCCTCCCTGGAATATCTCTTTGTGTCAGGACTGTCAGGGCCAAGGACAGAGGCTGAGGCATAATCCATAATCCCTTTGTACTTCATAAAATATACCTCTGGGAATAGTGGCCCGAAGAAATGCAAAGTCATGCAATTTGCACACTTGGACTGCATTTATATATTGCTTTCATCCAACATACAATTTATGCCTCATATTCACCCATTCACTCACACATTCACACACCGATGGCAGAGGCCCATGCAAGGTGCCTTCAGATTACCAGACGGCTACTCACCTCTCCTCCTCCAGTATGTTCTGATCTAATGACTGGATGGTTCTTAGGGTTCCTCCAGTACGTTCTGATCTAATGACTGGATGGTTCTTAGGGTTCCTCCAGTATGTTCTGATGTAATGACTGGATGGTTCTTAGGGTTACTCCAGTATGTTCTGATCTAATGACTGGATGGTTCTTAGGGTTCCTCCAGTACGTTCTGATCTAATGACTGGATGGTTCTTAGGGTTCCTCCAGTATGTTCTGATCTAATGACTGGATGGTTCTTAGGGTTCCTCCAGTATGTTCTGATCTAATGACTGGATGGTTCTTAGGGTTCCTCCAGTACATTCTGATCTAATGACTGGATGGTTCTTAGGGTTCCTCCAGTATGTTCTGATGTAATGACTGGATGGTTCTTAGGGTTCCTCCAGTATGTTCTGATCTAATGACTGGATGGTTCTTAGGGTTCCTCCAGTACATTCTGATCTAATGACTGGATGGTTCTTAGGGTTCCTCCAGTATGTTCTGATCTAATGACTGGATGGTTCTTAGGGTTCCTCCAGTATGTTCTGATCTAATGACTGGATGGTTCTTAGGGTTCCTCCAGTATGTTCTGATCTAATGACTGGGTGGTTCTTAGGGTTCCTCCAGTATGTTCTGATGTAATGACTGGATGGTTCTTAGGGTTCATCCAGTACGTTCTGATCTAATGACTGGATGGTTTTTAGGGTTCCTCCAGTATGTTCTGATCTAATGACTGGATGGTTCTTAGGGTTCCTCAGTATGTTCTGGTAAATCAGATTTTTCCTTTGATGCCTCTAATGTCCTCCAACTCTCTCTGAAGCTGGAGGTTCTATTTTCCCTTGGAATGTTTAAGCGTATATTTCTGACCATTGTGTGACTACCTCAAGTTTCAAGTCCAAGTTTTGTTTTATTTGTCACGTATAAAGTACATGTACATTACAGTGAAATGCTTGGTTCTGTATGAGCCCCTGGGAATGTACTTCATACAGTAAAAAAAAGTAAGTACAAGAGGAATAAGTCCCAACACTATACAATATACAAACTAAAGTACAACCTAAGTATAATGAAGTAAAGATGCAGACAATGCGGTACAAAATGCAGACAATGAGCAGACAAATCTCTTTAATAAATAGTAGTGCTGTCAATCGATTAAAATATTTAATCTGATTAATCGCATGATTGTCCATAGTTAACTCCTGATTAATAGCAAATTAATCGCATTTCTTTTTCCTTTTCTAAATCTACCTTAAACGGATCATTTTCAAGTTTTAATACTCTCATCAACATGAGAGTCAACAAATGCTTGCTTTATGCAGCCATTTAACACAAAAGGATGACCCTCATACATTGCTAATTTGCATCAAATTCAAAACAGAGTGATGCACAAAATAATTTACAAGAAAATAATAATTTAAAACAATGAATAAAGTGTGCATGAAATAATAAGGGAAAGAAAACGTTAGGAACTTGTTACATTCACCCTGAGGACTCACACACCCCGCCTCTCTCTCGCTCTCTCTCAGACACACACACACTCTCCCAGGTCTCTTTCTCTCTTGCCCCTTCCTCATCTCTCTCACCCCCCCCCCCCTCTCTCTCTCTCTCTCTCTATCTCCCACACACACACACACACACACACACACACACACACACACACGCACACGCACACGCACACACACACACACACACACACACACACACACACACACACACACACACACACACACACACACACACACACACACACACACACACACACACACACACACACACACACACACACAGGAGGCACCGGCTGTTGTGAGAAATCGGTTGCTTCCGGGTTGGGTAAGTACTGTTTTGCTTGCGAGCACTGGTTGTCTGTTAACACTATGGGGGTTAGCTGACAATTTTACGAACGCCGACCCCGGACTGGGGTCCTCTGCTGGGCTTCTTAAGCGGCGGACGGAGGATCTTGGTCTGACGCCCATGATGGTCAACCTAGTGGGCCGCGACCGGGACCTGGTGAACCCAGGATTCTCTGGACAAAACAGAATAGTGCGTTAACGCGTTAATGACGCGTTAACTTTGACAGCCTTAATAAATAGATAAATATGATGTAGTGTTAAAGTGTTTAAAGTGTCTAACATGAGTGTTAAGGTGAGTGTTTGTTTAAAGTGAGTGTGTGCATGTGGATGTGTGTGCAATGAGTGTAGATGGATGGGTTGATAGAGTCATTGAGCATCCTGATGGCCTGGGGATAGAAGCTCCTTCTGAGTCTCTCTGTGTGGTCCATGTCAAGTCCTCAGATATGTGGACTCCGAGGTACTTGAAACTGTTCACTCTCTCGACCGGTGCCCTGTAGATGGCAATTTTTAACAGATTTTCTTTTTTAATTAATATTTTTGTGTCTCATTTCCTGTGAATATTGATGCTTTATTGGGTAGCGTTTTGTATTTGTATGATCATTGTTTTTGTAAATGAGGGAAACCTCAGAAATGTAAAATTTTAAATAAAAGTAATAGTTGGGAATGTTGGACCCCTAGCCCTAGTTCCTACTCATTGATGATGTCGTTGAAGAGTATAGAGTCTTTCCTTGGCACAATCCATGCCGTTCCTCCTACTGGAACACCCAGCTCCTTCTCAGTTAGCCACAACATACTCCACAACAAAATGCTCTCCTTTTTATGAACACTGTGAAATAGGTCTCATTGTTGATTTCTTGTACAGACTGAAGCGTGGCCTAATTACCTCTATGGATTTTCAGGGGAAATGGTTGCCCATGTCCCTGAAAATCTGTGGTCAGTGTTCGATTAATGGGAGCGGTTTTGGTGCGTTTCCTGTCCTGGAAAGGAGAACAGGTGCAGTGAGAAAGCAGTTGTTAAAGCATGGTCCAGGACTGCCCAGGGGTCGTTGAAGGGGTCCCAGGGGGTCCCCAGCTAAATTATACCAACAGTTGTATCTAACTATTAATTAATTCACAGCTCAATATGATCATATAAAAATGACTATTCCGACCATAGTCTTCACTCTCTCCGCTCTTATGTTCCCACCATAATTGGAAAACTGGGAGGTAACTGTGAAGGAAATGGGTGTCTGTTCCCTAACATGTGGCTCCTTGACATGAAAAGGTTTGGGAATCTATGTAGTAAAAGTATAAAGTAGTGACATCACACCACGGATCTCTTAAATGAAAGATAAATAGTTCGCATTTCGGAGGCTCAGTAGGCAGTGGCGGCCGGTGTGAACTACATTTGGGTGGGCGCGGGGGGGGGGGCAAGCGGACAGCTGACCAAGCGGACACTGACTCGACAACGTTTCCAACGTTTAGTCGAGTTCATTCATACTACACTAGTACACGTATGATCAATCCAATAATGATCACATATATATATCTTGTCATTTTAAACAAGTTACCATTCATTCATTCATCCATTATGCATCACCCACGGCGAAATTAACAACAACAACAACATGCTGTGTTGAGAGCGAGAGAGAGAGAGAGAGAGAGATAGAGAGAGAGAGAGAGAGAAAGAGAGAGAACGAGAGAGAGAGAGAGAGAGAGAGAGAGAGAGAGAGAGAGAGAGAGAGAGAGAGAGAGAGAGAGAGAGAGAGAGAGAGAGAGAGAGAGAGATAGAGATAGAGATAGAGATAGAGATAGAGATAGAGAGAGAGAGAGAGAGCGAGACCGCATTAACTCACTGTTTAGTTGAAACGTGGTCCAGGAGGGCTTGATACAGTGTATATGTCCACTGTCCCACAGTCCCAGACTGTTGATGTATATCCACTGTCCAGACTGCATCCAGCTAGGCAAACTCTAACCTTAACCTACTTCGAAGAGTGGCTAAGCTTAACCAGTGTAGAAACTGTCGTCGGCCAATCAGAGAGCGTCTCCGAGAAATGCGGCTACGGAAAGTATAGACGCTGCTTGCTTAGATGATATAGATCGCTTGAAAACGCGCCCGGCTTCCATCATAATACATCATATTTCAACGCACAGTGCGTTACGCACTGATTGGCTGCGACGGATACAGTGATGAAACCAGTGCACGCCCACTGTAAGCGCTATTGCGTCTAGCCCGAGAGAAATGCGGCTACGGAAAGTATAGACACGGTATTATTCTCTATCAGACAGTCACTTCCTGTTAATGAAAACAATTATTTATATTTGATATATTAACGTTATATTGTGCATTGGAAACACAAACATACTTAGGGTTCTAAAATAAAAATTCTTCTTCTTTTAACCAGGGAGGGCGGCGCTCTAGCGCCCACTATCGGCCGGCCGCCACTGTCAGTAGGCTCTCTATAGTCAGTAGGCTCTCTATAGTCAGTGGGCTCACTAGAGTCAGTAGGCTCTCTATAGTCAGTGGGCTCTCTATAGTCAGTGGGCTCACTAGAGTCAGTAGGCTCTCTATAGTCAGTGGGCTCTCTAGAGTCAGTGGGCTCACTAGAGTCAGTAGGCTCACTATAGTCAGTGGGCTCTCTATAGTCAGTGGGCTCTCTAGAGTCAGTGGGCTCACTATAGTCAGTAGGCTCTCTATAGTCAGTGGGCTCTCTATAGTCAGTGGGCTCTCTAGAGTCAGTAGGCTCACTATAGTCAGTGGGCTCTCTATAGTCAGTGGGCTCACTAGAGTCAGTGGGCTCTCTATAGTCAGTAGGCTCTCTATAGTCAGTAGGCTCTCTATAGTCAGTGGGCTCTCTAGAGTCAGTAGGCTCACTAGAGTCAGTGGGCTCTCTATAGTCAGTGGGCTCACTATAGTCAGTAGGCTCTCTAGGCTGCAATCACTAATAAAAGTGAACACATCCAGAATTCAGCAGAGGCAGACCTGGAAATAGCCTTGGATGTTTACCTTCCCCAGAGGCAGTGTTTCTGTGACCGACCACCGGAGGCAGTGTTTCTGCGAGTGACCACCGGAGGCAGTGTTTCTGTGAGTGACCACCAGAGGCGGTGT
This sequence comes from Notolepis coatsorum, assembly GCF_963971535.1. Classification (NCBI taxonomy): domain Eukaryota; kingdom Metazoa; phylum Chordata; class Actinopteri; order Aulopiformes; family Paralepididae; genus Notolepis; species Notolepis coatsorum. Next base: position 106,287,722 of record NC_140174.1, read on the forward strand.
TTCTGTGAGTGACCACCGGAGGCAGTGTTTCTGTGAGTGACTACCGGAGGCAGTGTTTCTGTGAGTGACCACCGGAGGCAGTGTTTCTGTGAGTGACCACCAGAGGCAGTGTTTCTGTGAGTGACCACCAGAGGCAGTGTTTCTGTGAGTGACCACCAGAGGCAGTGTTTCTGTGAGTGACCACCGGAGGCAGTGTTTCTGTGAGTGACTACCGGAGGCAGTGTTTCTGTGAGTGACCACCAGAGGCAGTGTTTCTGTGAGTGACCACCAGAGGCAGTGTTTCTGTGAGTGACCACCGGAGGCAGTGTTTCTGTGAGTGACCACCGGAGGCAGTGTTTCCCAGTGGTTCTTGATATTTTGGAGCGTAAGAAACACAGTAAAGGAACCGCAGAACAAACTGTGGTAATGTTGTCATATATCACCATGTAGACAGTGTAAATAAAT
>NC_140174.1:106293165-106318165 GCF_963971535.1 Notolepis coatsorum
ATTTCTCTGAAATGTAATTGAGTAAAAGTACAAGTATACAAACCTAATAATACTTGAGTAAAGTACAAATCCCCCAAAACAGTACTTAAGCATTGTAACAAAGTACAATTACTCAAGTACTTTACACCCCTGCTGAACACAGAGCAGTGTACTCCCTGGGTGGAGAGAACAGCAGCAGACATGTTGGCATGGTTACCAGGAGGAGCTGCGTGACAACATCTGCCGGGAGAGTGTGTGTGTGTGTGTGTGTGTGTGTGTGTGTGTGTGTGTGTGTGTGTGTGTGTGTGTGTGTGTGTGTGTGTGTGTGTGTGTGTGTGTGTGTGTGTGTGTGTGTGTGTGTGTGTGTGTGTGTGTGTGTGTGTGTGTGTGTGTGTGTGTGTGTGTGTGTGTGTGTGTGTGTGTGTGTGTGTGTGTGTGTGTGTGTGTGTGTGTGTGTGTGTGTGTGTGTGTGTGTGTGTGTGTGTGTGTGTGTGTGTGTGTGTGTGTGTGTGCGTGTGTGTGTTTGACAGCAAAGTGTGTTGTGAACATCAGATCTAGATACATTTGACAGTTTCGTAGTGTTTATGTATGTGTGTGTGTGTGTGTGGTGTGTGTGTGTGTGTGTGTGTGTGTGCGTGTGTGTGTGCGTGTGTGTGTGTGTGTTTGACAGCAAAGTGTGTTGTGAACATCAGATCTAGATACCTTTGACAGTTGCGTAGTGTGTGTGTGTGTGCGTGTGTGTGTGTGTGTGTGTGTGTGTGTGTGTGTGTGTGTGTGTGTTTTCTCCTCGGTATTGAGCAGATGTTGTTCCCACATTTCTCTTCCATCATGCCACACTGACTGTGAACACACATTTGATTCACCCACATATAGCCTATGTACATGTGTGTGCGTGCTCACATGGGCACATGCCTACTATAGAGTGTAATTGTACCATTCTGGATGCTACCTGAAGCACTATTAAAGGTGCTATAAATAAAATGTTTAAGTAGAATAATAAAACATTTTAAATAATAGATCCACAGAGCTTTTAGTAAAATAGCTAAATATTAACCCTTATAGACAATGGTTCGCCTGGACATAGTGTTATATCTTTGCGAATTCTGACCTTATTCTTTGAGTTATTAACAAGTGTTATATCTTGTATGATTCACGGGAAGTCGGGAACCTACCCTTTATTTCTGGTGCAGTGTAAAGTCGCCATCATACATTACCTTTGTGTGGTCATAAAATATTTGACATAAAAAGAAAAACTATTTGTTTAGTTGAATAACTCCATAGTTTACCAGGGAATAGTTGCTTATTCAACATGGAAAGTAATATTTAAATGTGAAAATTGGTGCAAATTACTGTACATATTTTCTTCAGTGAGTGACAGACATTTATTTGGATATTGTTCTGTGCATCTTTTAGCATCCTCAACATCCACAACAAGTTCCAAGGTTTGTTATTATACCTCTTGTCATGTCTTTTTGTAATTTTATTATAAATCCAGGGACAAGCTCCTCTCTCTATCCTTAAGCGTGAGCAGTGCGCATCTGACGGCTCAATCTGCAGAGAGCACTGGATTATAGACCTGTTCGCTGTTTACAAACAACCGTGACTCTATGGAGAAACCATGACACTCCCCTGACTAATAGTTGTTTCAAACGAAAACGGCTGGCTGTCATTTAGCCAAATCAGCATGGCTGCGAGTGTGAGTCTTTCACCTTTTACATATCTAGCTTTGGCATGGATTGATTGTTTATATCGCTATAGCATGGCTAACAAACGCAAATATAGGGTAGTCTGCCCCGTTGTTCTGACCAGGATTACGTTGCCCACTTGATGCGCGCGCAGATTCTGACGTTTATACAGTGGAAATGATAGAAGAGAAGACAATTTCCTGATTTCCTGATACAATACGTCTTTATCATAAACGGTTCCAAACATATTTAATGTTTCGCAAAACATGTCTAGTGTCGCGTGGGCGATATATTAACAAACAGAAATTATGTGAGGTTATGTGCATTGCATAGATTTTCATTACATCACTTCCCTTTTTATCCCTCTTCAAATCAATGTGTTATTAGATATTTAGTGGAAAGTGACCATTACACCCACACATGCACACACAGACACGCTACGCTACAAAGTATTATTACCTGCTGTCAGACTGCAGCCAAAAAAGGGAAATCATTATGCACGAGACATGGCCTTCTGCAGTTTAAGATATTACACAGATTACATTTGTCAAAGGAAAAGCTCAACAGAATGTATCCAAAAGTAAATCCTTCCTGCGACAGATGTGGCCAGTCACCGGCCACTTCAGCCTGTATGTTCTGGCACTGCTCTAAATGAACATCATATTGGCAAAGTATATTTAAATCACTATCAGACATACAGACATACAGACGGATGGACGGACGGACACTCTTTCCTCCAGGCCTTGCTGCTCGACAGCTTGGCAGCGCTGCAGTACCACCCAGCTTGTTAGCGGGGAAACAGCGGCTTAGTTGTGTATTGAGAGAGAAGGGATAGAAGAAGAGATACGGGATAGAGGAAGAGAGAGGGAGAGAGAAATAGAGAAGGGATATAGGAAGAGAGAGAAGGGACAGAGGAAGAGAGAAGGGATAGAGGAAGAGAGAGAGGGGATAGAGGAAGAGAAGGGATAGACGAAGGGAGAAGGGATAGAGGAAGAGAGAAGGGACAGAGGAAGAGAGAATGGACAGAGGAAGATAAGGGATAGAAGAAGAGAGAAGGCACAGAGGAAGATAAGGGATAGAAGAAGAGATAAGGGATAGAGGAAGAGAAGGGATAGAAGAAGAGAGAAGGGACAGAGGAAGAGAAGGGATAGAGGAAGAGAGAAGGGACATGGGAAGAGAGAGAAGGGATATAGGCAGAGAGAAGGGATAGATGAAGAGAGAAGGGCTAGAGGAAGAGAGAAGGGATAGAAGAAGAGAGATGGGACAGGAAGAGAGAAGGGATAGAGAAAGAGAAGGGATAGAATAAGAGAGAAGGGACAGAGGAAGAGAAGGGATAGAGGAAGAGAGAAGGGACAGGGGAATAGAGAGAAGGGATAGAGACAGAGATAAGGGATATAGGAAGAGAGAAGGGATAGAGGAAGAAAGAAGTGGTAGATGAAGAGAGAAGGGATAGAGGAAGAGAGAAGGGATAGATGAAAAGAGAGAGGGGATAGATGAAGAGAGAAGGGACAGAGGAAGAGAGATAGGGGATAGAGGAAGACAGAAGGGACAGATGAAGAGAGAAGGGACAGAGGAAGATAAGGGATATAAGAAGAGAGAAGGGACAGAGGAAGAGAAGGGATAGAAGAAGAGAGAGGGGAAAGAGGAAGAGATAGGGGATAGAGGAAGAGAGAAGGGATATGGGAAGAGAGAAGGGATAGAAGAAGAGAGAGGGGACAGGAAGAGAGAAGGGATAGAGGAAGAGAAGGGATAGAAGAAGAGAGAAGGGACAGAGGAAGAGAAGGGATACAGGAAGAGAGAAGGGACAGAGGAAGAGAGAATGGATAGAGGAAGAGAGAAGGGATAGAGGAAGTTTAAGTTTAAGTTTATTTGGATCCCCATTAGCCACAGCAGTGCTGGGGCTATTCTTCCTGGGGTCCATAACACATAAAATACAGTTGCAGACTTATACACTCACAACATTTACATGTCATACAGACAATTAAAACAACAATAAAAACCCTTATACACTCATAACATTTACATGTCATACAGACAATTAAAACAACAATAAAAACCCTTATACACTCACAACATTTACATGTCATACAGACAATTAAAACAACAATAAAAACCCTAATCAAATTCATAATACAATATAAAAATATATACTCCTTATGAATGAATTCATAATACAATACAATAATACCTACTCATAATTAATTCATAATACAATACAGCATAATATACTATTTAGCTTTTACATACATTATCTATGTTCATATCAGCCAATTATACAATATTTTAATAATATATCCCTATCAGACACATGCCTTTTCATCCATATCTCTTTATCAGACACATACATTTTCATTTACGTACACACTATCTATTAGGGAATGTCAATTTCTTTGGTTGAAAATGTTGTTTTACCACGATTTTGAAACGACATGTACTATTCTCCTGCTTAACATGTCTGGGAAGAGAGTTCCATTCCTGCATACCACGGAACATGACAGTTCGCTTCATTGCATTCGACCTCACTTTTGGAAGTGTAAAACCTCGTGCAGAAGCATGTCTGGTGGAATAGTTGTGTCTGTCAAGACTTATTGATAAATTGTTATATAAAATTGAGGGGATCTTTGTAACAAGAATATTCCTAGTGAATACAAGGAGTGAGCAGAGTAATTTATGTTTGACAAGTAACCAAGTTAAACAACTGTGCATCGCTGCAACATTAGTTCTGTACTCACAGCGAAGCGCTATACGTGCTGCTTTGTTTTGTACCATTTGTAATTTTTTTCAGTTTATTCGTCATTACATTCGACCATACTGCAGGACAATAGTCAATATTTGACAAAACCAGAGCTTGAATTACCTGTTTGATAGAATTTTGTGGTAACAAATGAGCACATCTTTTAACAACAGAAATCCCTCTTCCCATTTTCACTACTATATTGTTTATATGGTGTGACCATGACAATTTACTGTCTAATGTTACCCCTAGGAGTTTAGTCTCCTGGACTTGATTAATTACCACATCACTTATCAAAAGTTTCAAGACTGGGTTCGTTCTTAGAGTATGGTTTGAACCGAAAATGATGCTACTTGTCTTTGATATGTTTAGAACTAGTTTGTTATTCTTTATCCATTCCATCACTGATTGCAACTCTGCCTTTAGGACCGTATTTAATTAATTGGCTGTTGAGGCTGATGTGTAAATCGTTGAATCATCCGCATACATAGAAATATAGGACTTATTTAGGACAAGAGGCATGTCATTTGTAAATATGGTGTGTAGAGCAAAGGCCCAAGGCAACTTCCTTGGGGTACTCCACACCTTACCGTTTTAACTTCTGAGTAACTCCCATTAAAAAAAACGATTTGTTTCCGGTTTGCTAAATAAGTTTGCATCCAAGATAGTGCAGATGAGGAGAAACCGTAACATTCAAGTTTTTTTTTTTTTTGTATTTTATTTTTTTATTCTTTTTTAAAACAAACATATAAACAAACATGACAACACACGATAAGATATACAAGCATTAATTGTCAGGGCACATCCAATGGGATCACCTTTTGGTTAGTTGTTTTATATAAGATATACCCATAATACCTGTTATCTAAAAAAAAAAACCTACATACATATGCTCAGCTCGAACCCCCCCCTCCCGGACCCCACCTTGAGAAGTACCTCCACTATCCCTCGCCCTAACCAGACACTACCATTATAAGCTAGCTTTTATTCTCTCCACCACTTCTAACCACATTGACATTTTGGATTCATTGAGACCCAGAATTCTTGCTGTAGATATTTCATGGTAAATTACATCGAGATATGTAAGAAACCAAACTTTACGGCACATTTTTTCCGGTTGAAACCAGCGTGATGCGATCAGCTTTTTGGCTACTGTGATACCCGATAAAACCAATCTCTTTAGCTGTGGATTCACTGCAAACTCAAAAACATCATTCAACAGCAATACCGAGGGGTGTACAGGTATATTCCAAGATACGAGTTTTGATATTTGTTGGGTCACATCTTTCCAGAATGCCTTAACTGGTGAGCAGTCCCAATACATGTGCATAAATGTCCCTTCGTCCCCATTTGTACATTGGGTGCATTTGGAATCTTGTTTGATCCCCATTCGGCACAGTCTTATAGGAGTCAAGTATGTCCTGTGAATATAGTTAAGATTGATTTGTTGATGATCCGGGTTCCTTGATGTAAGTCGGACATTTGCCCAGGCTCCTTGCCAATCAAAGTCATTTTCCAGGTTTGGTATATCCCTCCTCCAGACAGAGTCAAGTTGGAGGGTTTCATACGAGGACGTTAGTAATTGATGATAAAATTCTGAAACAAAACCTCTCGATGTCTCTCTTGAGTAGAAGAATTTGTGGTATCTGTGGTGTTCAATTGGTCTGTCTAATGGAACACCGTGAGACTTCAAACATAGCTCTAACTGTTTGTGAAAAAGCCATGTGGACTTGGTGAGATTAAATTTTTTGCGTATTTCTTTATCACTACAAAAACCCTGTTTGTTAAAAATATCCCCTAATGAGTGTATGCCTTGCTCTTCCCATATAGGGAATCTTATAGGTCGTTTTCCAATTAAGAGAGCATTGTTATTGAATAAGGGAGTATGGTTGTGCCATTCTTGTGGGTTAGGATTTTTTTTTTGTGATTCACGCCATATCCGGATCGCATGAGTAATTATGGGGCCACATTTTCGTTCACAGTGCTTGATTGGTAGTTTTGTGTATGCTATGTCCTTCAGTCTATGTGGGGCTACTATGTTTTCTTCTATTTTCCTCCAAGATGCTAATGCTTGGGAGTCAAACCATGTTGTCAATGGACTTAATGAGTACGCCTTAAAATATAGGAAAAAATCTGGAAATGCCATGCCACCATCTGCTTTATTTCTCTGTGCGGTGGATCTTTTTATACGTGGTGGTTTGTTATTCCAAATAAATTTGTATGTGGAGGAGTGTAATCTTTTCCAGTAACCCTCTGGAGGGGGTAACGGTAGCATTGAACAGAAGAAGTTGATTTTAGGTAGTACATCCATCTTAACTATTGATATCCGTGCTTGTACTGTGTTCTTAAGTTTTGCCCATCTATCAAGGTCGTCTTTGATTTTGTTTTGGATTTTTGTGTAGTTGTGCTTCACCGTTTGTCTTATGGTAGGGAATATTTCCACTCCCAAGCATCTGAAATGTTTTACCATCGGTATCTGTCCTGGGAGGGTTGTATCTTTTTTTGCAGGGGTGTTAAGTGGAAGGAAAGCCGACTTCGGCCAATTTATCTTAAATCCCGATAAATCACCAAAGTCCTCAATCAACTTGAGCAGATGAGGCAATGTGGTGTTGGGGTTTTTCATGAACAATATTACATCGTCCGCATATAAACACATTTTTTGTTGTGTGCCCTTGATTACGATAGGTTCTATGGATTGGGATTGTCTTATATATTGTGCTAACGGCTCTAATGATAGATTGAACAGACCGGGACTAAGAGGACAACCCTGTCTGGCAGAGCGTGATACCGGAAATATTTCAGAGATGATTGTGCCTGTTATAATCATGGCCGATGGGTCTTCATTCAAGTTTTTTAAGTAAGAATTTGTGATCTATGATGTCGAATGCTGCAGTAAAATCAAGCAAGACAGCTCCAACCATTTTCTTTTTATCTATCTCTTTCAGCCAATCATCCGTCATTTGGGTTAATGCAGTCGCTGTTGAATGTCCTTCACGATATGCATGTTGAAAATCAGTGGTCAAGGAAGAGAGAAGGGATATAGGCAGAGATAAGAGAGATTGACGGAACACAGTGTGAGAAGAGCATTTATGCAGGTGAACACCAGAAAGGCAGCTGGCCCAGATGGGATAACAGGACGCATACTTAAGTTGTTGTGAAGGGCCAGATTAAACCGAATATATATATTTATTTATATATATATATTTAATTGTATTTGTATATTCTCTAATATTCCCTGATATCCCTTGTATATTCCTTGTACAATATGCATTGAATATCCATTCTAGCCTACTGAACATCCCATAATAGTCTCCATTATACTATTGGTCGAGACCTTGGTGCCAGGCTGCCATACCCCTCAGACCCAGTTCAAACGTACCGCTCGACATGTACGAACAAGTCCTAGTTCCGTGTAGGAATTTGGCTACCGCACCACTAATGGGACTATTTGTTCATAGTGCGTATATATACTGCGCTACTAAAGTAGGACTTTCTTTTCAGTCCAGTTTCTTACCCTCCAATAGAGTCACAGACATAAAGCCTCCCCGCGATGCCACGTGTGGGAGTAAGGCCAAGTTCGGCCTACCATCGGTATTGAGACATCGTGTATATTAATATTTGAATAGTCATATTTGGCACTATATCGTCGAGTTGGACGTAGTCTATTAAGCTAATAATAGTCTGTTAATATATAGTGCGTCGTGCGGTGAGAATACTACCGTAGTCAGTACCCCATCGTTTCGGGCAGAGAACTGGCTGCTTACCCAGGGTGGTTGACCCTATGTGAAGCTGCACCCGAGGAGCCCCAGAGCCGACGAGCGAGTGGACCTGTATACCGGATTATTCTACCGACGACAGCCCGCCTTCCCAGGCACGGATTATGCTTTGGATACTTTGATTATTCTATGGATAAAGACCCCCGACACTACCGTGTGTTGGAACCCCCCCCCCTGGAGAGGACGCAAGGTGAGGAGACGCTCTGCAAGACGAGGTCTCTCCACATCTCTCCCCCGTGGACCGGAGAGAGCCGGCCCACAAAGAGTCCACCTGCTTTCATCTGTGGTCCAAGGATCGCCGGCGCATTGAACGGCACTACAGTGGGTTCACCTGGGATACCCTTGGCCGGACGAGGCAGCTGGATTCTACCCCCCCCCCCCTCCTACTCCTGTCGGCTTACAAGCGACCGGATTAACCCCCTCTAGTGTATCCAGCCTATAATCATTAAAGTATCATTGCTGTTATTCCTTAACTATTCCAGGTCGTATATTTACCACCTGCGCCTTCAGAGATTGGACATTATCTATTGATATACCGACGAATACTCCTTGCCATAAAAGTGCATACTATTTCAATTCATAAATGTAATTAAGTGATTAAGTGCTTATTCAACACACCATCGCTGTGTAGGAAATAAAGACCTGTTTCTAATTCGTACATTTGTGTTGGATCCGTTTCATCTACGTGAGAGTGTTCATGATAATATATTTATGCCGTGTACTGGGTGGCCGAATATTAAGTACAAAGGTAGTGGTAGTAAGTATCATATCTAGTAATACAGTCAGGGAATTGTACCCCTCAGTTACAATTGGTCCTTCGAGCCGGATGGTAATTAGTGTAATATTAATATAGTGTTATTAATATTGAAATGGCCTATGATGAACACTCCACGAAACGATCCTCCTAACCAACGCCCGCAGCGCGAACGACGGCTCCCTCAGTACTTAGAGGCTTACGCTGTCAGTCAACAACCTAGTCTTCTACTAACAGTAAACGCGGTAAAACTAGAAAGTAAAAGTATGTCTAACCCCAACGCCCAGACTACCCCGACCATAGAGGCCCCTACGGGCTCTAATGTAACTGACCAAGTTCACGGTGGGGACCAGTGGGAACCAGACATGACTTCACACCCCGCCAGTACTGAAGAAGTAGTCCCCGATGAGTCCCGGGAGGAATACAACGCTACCGAGAGAGAACTCGGCACGGAAGAAGACGGGGAGAGCACCGTGGAGATAGAGCTCCAAGGCTCCGCAAGGAGTACCCCGAGGGAAGGCTCCCCTATACAACCGCCTTCTCCCAGCGAGGCAGAGAGGACCCTACAGCAGGCATTCCTCGTCAGCCTGAAAGCCTCTACTGAACGCGATAGACTCCAGGGTGAACGCGATCGATTGCAGCTACAGCAACGGAGCGAAGAAGAGCACATACGCCTGGAAATAAGACGCATTCAGATGGAAGAGAATGTGGCCCGAGACCGAGCAGACAGCCAGCGAGCAGCTGCTGGTGCTCTACGGGACGCAGAGCGCGACAGACAGCAAGCGCAACTAATAGAACAGCTGATCAGACGGACAACACCCTCTCCCTCCGCCAGAGGCTCCAGGAACTCGTCTAGACACACCTCCAGGGCGGCATCCCCTAGCCGAGTAAACAACCCTGAACTTGACCAACAGACGAGGTCTATACCCCCCACAGACCACCTCCCCCCACCGGTCCAAGCGAGACCTAGCAACCGGGAAGGAGCAGCATATCCTGTGGAGAGGCTAAACCAGAGACTACAAGCACTGGATGACCTAACTGAAGACGAAGAGGAAGAGGAGGAGAACCGCGCCCGAAGACAGCACAGTACTCTACCGGACCAGGAGGTCCGGTACAGCCCAGGCTATACTCCCGCGGAGCTGCGCTACAGACCCCCGACTCTATACACGGGTGAGCACGACGCACGACCCGCACCGAGGAACAGCACCTGGACAAGCGGGCCATGGTACACTGCCGGTACCAGCCCATACCAAGGAGCGGGAGGAGACTCGCCTAGGAGGCCTCTCCCCCAACGCTCGCCGATGTATCCACAGTCAGCGTCATACATTGGCACGCCTATGGTACCCGACTTCACCCAAGAGAACCGGGCCCAGTATACAGAACTCCGCATGTGTCTGGAGACCATGTTGGTGGATGTATTGGATGAACGCCACAAATACGCCATCCTACTGCAGCACTTAAAGGTGCCCCGCGCACATAATATAGCGCTCGCCTACGCGACTTCCACCACCCCATACACAGCAGCGCTGGTAGCATTGGACCAGAGGTATGGGCGCATATGGGATTACGTGATCCAGGAGATCCGACACATCGACCGCTTACCCCCAGCAATAGACAATCGAGCACTGGACGACCTGTCCATCAGAGTGCAGTCCCTGGTAGGGATGTTGGGAGCGCAAAGAGAGAAGGGGAAGTATGAACTTTACGCCAACTCAAATGTGGAAAGGATCCTGGATAAGCTGCCGCCCGCTCGTCAGGAGCGCTTTAGGCGGCAGAGGGACCACAGAGACCCGAATGGCCCCGAACCGAACCTCCTCGATCTAGCAGACTTCCTGGCGAGAGAAGTCAGCAGCCTACGGCTAGATACATTCGGACGGAGCACCCCTGGCTCCAGAGAAGGAACCAGACGACTAAATGATGGAAGAAGATCGGTGACTGTGATGCACCAATCGGAGTCAGTACCGAGCAGCAGGAGCCACAGTACCCCCTCCAGAACGGAGAAGTGGAAGATAGTGTGCCCCTACTGTGAGAAAGAACACTGGCTAGCGCAATGTGACTCCTTCCCCAAGCTGAACGCGGAGGAAGCAGGTCAATGGATAAAGTCCAACAAGCGCTGTTTTCGCTGTGCGCGCTCACACATGGCAGCCGAATGCCGCTTAAAGAAAAGGTGCACCAAGTGCGATGGAGCCCATCTGGACATACTTCACGACAGTAACAGACGGCGCCCTTCACCTGCACCATCCAGCCGCAAAGCGAGCGTCATGTACATCGATCCCGCCAGCAGCAGCGGAGCCCGAGTACTCCTAAAAGTAGTGCGTGTGACACTAAGCTACCAGAATAAAGTCCTGGACACTTACGCCGTCCTCGATGACGGGTCAGAGAAGACCCTGCTGCTCGCCTCCGCTGCGGCCCAGCTAGGGCTGCGGGGAAGCGGAACCCAAATGACAATTCGGACAATAAGACGAGATTTGAAGACGATAAAGGGCGAGAATGTCTCATTCTCTATCGCAGCAAGCGGCCAGCCTGAGCGACGGTACCAGATTGCAGACGCTTTCACCAGCCAAGAAATAGGACTGTCGCGGTACACATACCCCGTCGCCAAGCTGATGGAGAAATATGCACATCTGCGCAAGTTACCGATCCCGCTCATAGACAATGCTATGCCGACCCTGTTGATAGGCTCCGACCATGCAGACCTCATTGTCCCGATAGACCGGGTTCATACCGGACCCCGAGGCTGTCCTGCAGCAGTCGAGACCCGTTTGGGATGGACTCTCCAAGGCCCGCTCGCCAAATCTCTCAACCGAAGTACAGCCACTAGATGTCTCCACTCCCGAGTCACAGAGGGAGAAACCGCACTCCTGCAACACGTAGAGCGGCTATGGAGCTTGGAACAAATGCCCTTTAAGAATGGAAAGAAAGACATTCGCTCTAAAGATGACATTTACGCCATTCACCTCCTCGAGACAGGGACCAAGAGAGTCCCGGTCAACGGCGTGTTGAGATACGCCACGCCACTCCTGCGGCGAGAAGGAATGCCTACTTTCCACGCCAAGACAGACGCCATAGAACGGTACCTGCTGAACACGGAGCGGCGCTTAGCCAAGAACCCCGCCCAAGAGAGTGTATACCGCGCTGAGATTGAGAAGCTCATCACAGCGGGACACGTCACAAAGATGGACATTAAAGAGGCTGACCAGACCACTGAATCGTGGTACGTGCCCCACCACAAGGTCCATCACAACGGTAAAGACCGCATAGTATTTAACTGCAGCTACCAGATCGGATCCCAAAATCTGAATAAAGAGTTACTGCCCGGTCCCACACTCGGCCCCTCCCTACTCGGCGTTCTACTCCGCTTCCGCCAGGAAAAGGTGGCCATCAGCGGGGACATTAAAGGAATGTTCCTGCAGGTGAGATTAGTAGAGGCGGACAAGCCCCTGTTACGGTTCCTATGGAGAGAGAAGCCAGGAGATGAGCACCCAGCCATCTACCAATGGGAAGTCCTCCCCTTCGGAACGACATGCAGCCCCTGCTGTGCGACATTTGCACTACAGAAACATGTAGCAGAGGACCCAGCAGCGGACGAAGAGGTCCGACACAGCGTAAAGAACAGCTTCTACGTAGACAACTGTCTACAAAGCCTTTCAACCCAGGAAGAAGCCGAGGCTCTCCTGATTAAACTCCGCGCCTCATTGATCAAAGGCGGCTTTGATCTCAGGCAGTGGGCCAGCAGCGATCCGCAAGTACTGCGCAGCCTCTCCTCCGAGGACAAGGCAGCCAGCAGCTAGACCTGGATGGCTACAATCCCGGGAGAAGCCCAGGAGATGACCCTGGGATTGGTGTGGCGATTCAAAACAGATTCGCTTCACTACAGACACAAGCCCCTGACTACGGAGCAGGGAAGGCCGGCGGCGGCGCCGACCACCAGACGGAGTGTGTACACAACACTCGCCCGACAATATGACCCGCTAGGATGTATTCTACCGTACACCACCAGGGCAAAAATGATTGTACGAGCATTGTGGGACAAGGACCAGGGCTGGGACGACCCCATTCCCGCACACCTTGCATCCACCTGGAGAGAGTGGGAGATGGAGCTCCACTCACTCCCAGGCGTTAATATGCGCCGAAGCTACTTCCCACCCACGGTGAGGCCAGAGACATGTAAAATGGACTTACACGTCTTCAGTGACGCCTCAGAGGTCGCATACGGATCAGTAGCCTACTTGCGGGCCCAAGACCAGGGGGGAGAGATCTACACAGCATTTGTCCTCGCCCGCTCGAGAATAGCCCCACGCAAGCAACAATCTATCCCACGTCTAGAGCTCTGCGCAGCCCTAGCCGGAGCGCACCTAGCCACGCTCATCCAACGTGAGCTCACCATACCGGTGTCTAGAACAATCCTGTGGTCAGATTCCACGACGGTACTCGCCTGGATCAAATCGGACTCATGCAAGTACAAAGTCTTCGTGGGAGTCAGAGTCACCGAGATTCAAGACTTAACCGAAGAGTTAACCGGAGAAACAGAGTGGCGCTACGTTGATACAAAACAGAACCCAGCTGACGTCATCACCCGGGGGATGCCCCTGGATGACCTCACCCGTCGCAATGTCTACAGTGACGGCCCCGCATTCCTAAGACTCCCGGAAGGACAGTGGCCCATGCCTATCCCGAGGGAAGCAAGTCCAGAGGAGGTGGAAATTAAGAAGTCTGTGTTCTGTGGATTGAGCACCGTAGCCTCCACCGACCCTAACATAAACGATTGCACGTCCATAGAGAGTGCACAACAAAGAACATTCCTGCGGTACCACCCGGAGTGCAAGTCCCCCGCTGATATGTCAGCAGCTAACTACGAGGAAGCAGAATTACTTCTACTGCAGCGAGCCCAGAGAGACTCGTTCCCCGATGAATTGGCCTGTCTACAGGGAGGAAAGCCCGTCCCATCCGACAGCAGATTAATTCACCTGGCCCCCGAGAGCGACGCTCACACCCTCATCAGAGTGGGTGGTCGCCTACGCAGAGCCCCCAATCTACCGGATGACATTAAATACCCGATCGTATTGAACAGCCGACACAAGGTCACAGAGCTGATTATAAAGAAATACGATGAGGATGTACATCACGCAGGAGCAGAAAGAGTCTTCGCGGAAATCAGACGTCGTTACTGGATCCTACAAGGAAGAGAGGCGGTACGACGCTTCCAACGAACATGTCTAGACTGCCGCAAGTGGCGCGCGCAGCCCAGCATACCAAGGATGGCTGACCTTCCTCCATGTCGCCTCCGAATCGGTGACAAGCCATTCCACTCAACGGGTATGGACTGCTTTGGCCCGCTGCACATAAAGAAAGGAAGAGGAACCGAGAAGCGGTGGGGTATTGTATTCAAATGCATGACCACCAGAGCGATACACATCGAGCTTCTCCCGACCATGAGCACAGACTCATTCCTTATGGCCTTCCGTAGATTCATATCACGGAAAGGAAGACCGTCTACCCTATTGTCCGATCATGGGACAAACTTTAAAGGCGGCGAAAGAGAGCTGAGAGAGAGCTTCCAAGCTATGGGCCCAGAACTTAAGACCCACCTCGCTCCAGCACAGGTTGATTTCCAATTCAACCCCCCAAACGCACCCCACTTCGGTGGCACTTGGGAACGAGAAGTGCGCTCCATAAAGACAGCCCTGTACGCAGTACTTGGGGCCCAGACTGTGGCGGAAGAAGTCCTAATGACAGTCCTCACGGAGATTGAGGGAGTACTTAACTCGAAGCCCCTCGGATATGTCTCCAGTGATGTGGCGGATATCGACCCAGTTACCCCCAACACACTCCTGATGGGGCGGCTAGATCCCACATTACCCCAGACAATGTACCGGCCTGAAGAAGCGAACGGCCGACGAATGTGGAGGTACAGCCAAGTATTAGCCGACAAGTTTTGGAACAGTTTCCTACTGCACTACCTACCGTCTCTACAGACCCGCCAGAAGTGGGTAAAGGAGAGAGACAATTTGACAGAAGGAACAGTCGTCATGATTATTGATCAATCACTGCCCAGAGCTATGTGGCCGGCCGGCCGCGTAAGCAAAGTGATCACCGGTGCCGACGGCAAGGTCCGAGCAGCTGAAGTGCTCGTCCAGGGTCGCACTTACACCCGTCCCGTGGCAAGGCTCATAGAACTGCCTCGACTCCCAGACACAATCGATGATGACCATGACCCTACAACCCTATGACTTTGTGAAGTTGACTGACCCCTACAGCAAACCCTTATGTGTAAATAGACAACGCGATTAATCTGTCTCCGTTTAACTGATTAGGTCTGGGACCTATTCAGGGGGTGGCTGTTGTGAAGGGCCAGATTAAACCGAATATATATATTTATTTATATATATATATTTAATTGTATTTGTATATTCTCTAATATTCCCTGATATCCCTTGTATATTCCTTGTACAATATGCATTGAATATCCATTCTAGCCTACTGAACATCCCATAATAGTCTCCATTCTACTATTGGTCGAGACCTTGGTGCCAGGCTGCCATACCCCTCAGACCCAGTTCAAACGTACCGCTCGACATGTACGAACAAGTCCTAGTTCCGCGTAGGAATTTGGCTACCGCACCACTAATGGGACTATTTGTTCATAGTGCGTATATATACTGCGCTACTAAAGTAGGACTTTCTTTTCAGTCCAGTTTCTTACCCTCCAATAGAGTCACAGACGTAAAGCCTCCCCGCGATGCCACGTGTGGGAGTAAGGCCAAGTTCGGCCTACCATCGGTATTGAGACATCGTGTATATTAATATTTGAATAGTCATATTTGGCACTATATCGTCGAGTTGGACGTAGTCTATTAAGCTAATAATAGTCTGTTAATATATAGTGCGTCGTGCGGTGAGAATACTACCGTAGTCAGTACCCCATCGTTTCGGGCAGAGAACTGGCTGCTTACCCAGGGTGGTTGACCCTATGTGAAGCTGCACCCGAGGAGCCCCAGAGCCGACGAGCGAGTGGACCTGTATACCGGATTATTCTACCGACGACAGCCCGCCTTCCCAGGCACGGATTATGCTTTGGATACTTTGATTATTCTATGGATAAAGACCCCCGACACTACCGTGTGTTGGAACCCCCCCCCCTGGAGAGGACGCAAGGTGAGGAGACGCTCTGCAAGACGAGGTCTCTCCACATCTCTCCCCCGTGGACCGGAGAGAGCCGGCCCACAAAGAGTCCACCTGCTTTCATCTGTGGTCCAAGGATCGCCGGCGCATTGAACGGCACTACAGTGGGTTCACCTGGGATACCCTTGGCCGGACGAGGCAGCTGGATTCTACCCCCCCCCCCCCCCTCCTACTCCTGTCGGCTTACAAGCGACCGGATTAACCCCCTCTAGTGTATCCAGCCTATAATCATTAAAGTATCATTGCTGTTATTCCTTAACTATTCCAGGTCGTATATTTACCACCTGCGCCTTCAGAGATTGGACATTATCTATTGATATACCGACGAATACTCCTTGCCATAAAAGTGCATACTATTTCAATTCATAAATGTAATTAAGTGATTAAGTGCTTATTCTACACACCATCGCTGTGTAGGAAATAAAGACCTGTTTCTAATTCGTACATTTGTGTTGGATCCGTTTCATCTACGTGAGAGTGTTCATGATAATATATTTATGCCGTGTACTGGGTGGCCGAATATTAAGTACAAAGGTAGTGGTAGTAAGTATCATATCTAGTAATACAGTCAGGGAATTGTACCCCTCAGTTACATAAGTCCTGTGCTAACCAGCTAGCCCCTGTGTTCACCACCATATTTAATCTATCCCTGGCTGAGTCCGTGGTACCTGCCTGTTTCAAGGTGTCTACTATTATCCCAGTACCAAAGAAATCCTCCCCAACATGTCTCAATGACTACAGACCGGTGGCACTCACCTCTGTGGCCATGAAATGTTTTGAGAGGCTGGTTAAGGATCACATTTGTGCCTCCCTTCCCAGTGATATGGACCCTATGCAATTTGCATACAGGACAAACAGGTCCACTGATGATGCAGTCTCCCAAGTACTGCACAGCACCCTCTCTCACCTAGACCGCCAGAAGGGGGGCTATGTGAGACTGTTGTTCATTGACTAACAGCTCAGCATTCAACACCATAGTCCCCACCAGACTGGTGGACAAGCTGATCGAGCTGGGTCTGAGTTCCGCTCTGAGCGCCTGGATACTGGACTTTCTGAGTGAAAGGCGGGGGGGTCAGACCTCCAACACCATCACCCTGAGCATCGGGTCCCCCCAGGGCGGGGGGGAGTGTTCTGAGCCCCCTGCTGTATTCACTATACACACATGACTGTGTGGCCAAATTCAGCTCCAACTCCATAGTGAAGTTTGCGGATGACACAGTGGTGATGGGGCTGATCTCGGACAACGACGAGAAGGCCTACCGGGAGGAGGTTGAGGTACTGGAACGCTGGTGCCAGGACAACAGCCTGCTCCTGAACATTGGTAAAACCAAGGAGCTGATCGTGGATTTTAGGAGGAGACAGCAGGAGACGCACACACCACTGAAGATAAACGGGGCTACCGTGGACAGGGTGAGCAGCTTCAAGTACCTGGGGGTCCACATCTCAGAGGACCTGACATGGACAACACACATAGACTCAGTCGTAAAAAAGGCGAAGCAGCACCTCTACCACCTGAGACAGTTAAGGAAGTTCAGAGTATCGGGGAAGATACTCCAGTCCTTCTACTCCGGAGCTGTAGAGAGCATCTTGACCGACGACAGCCCGCCTTCCCAGGCACGGATTATGCTTTGGATACTTTGATTATTCTATGGATAAAGACCCCCGACACTACCGTGTGTTGGAACCCCCCCCCCTGGAGAGGACGCAAGGTGAGGAGACGCTCTGCAAGACGAGGTCTCTCCACATCTCTCCCCCGTGGACCGGAGAGAGCCGGCCCACAAAGAGTCCACCTGCTTTCATCTGTGGTCCAAGGATCGCCGGCGCATTGAACGGCACTACAGTGGGTTCACCTGGGATACCCTTGGCCGGACGAGGCAGCTGGATTCTACCCCCCCCCCCCTCCTACTCCTGTCGGCTTACAAGCGACCGGATTAACCCCCTCTAGTGTATCCAGCCTATAATCATTAAAGTATCATTGCTGTTATTCCTTAACTATTCCAGGTCGTATATTTACCACCTGCGCCTTCAGAGATTGGACATTATCTATTGATATACCGACGAATACTCCTTGCCATAAAAGTGCATACTATTTCAATTCATAAATGTAATTAAGTGATTAAGTGCTTATTCTACACACCATCGCTGTGTAGGAAATAAAGACCTGTTTCTAATTCGTACATTTGTGTTGGATCCGTTTCATCTACGTGAGAGTGTTCATGATAATATATTTATGCCGTGTACTGGGTGGCAGAATATTAAGTACAAAGGTAGTGGTAGTAAGTATCATATCTAGTAATACAGTCAGGGAATTGTACCCCTCAGTTACATAAGTCCTGTGCTAACCAGCTAGCCCCTGTGTTCACCACCATATTTAATCTATCCCTGGCTGAGTCCGTGGTACCTGCCTGTTTCAAGGTGTCTACTATTATCCCAGTACCAAAGAAATCCTCCCCAACATGTCTCAATGACTACAGACCGGTGGCACTCACCTCTGTGGCCATGAAATGTTTTGAGAGGCTGGTTAAGGATCACATTTGTGCCTCCCTTCCCAGTGATATGGACCCTATGCAATTTGCATACAGGACAAACAGGTCCACTGATGATGCAGTCTCCCAAGTACTGCACAGCACCCTCTCTCACCTAGACCGCCATAAGGGGGGCTATGTGAGACTGTTGTTCATTGACTAACAGCTCAGCATTCAACACCATAGTCCCCACCAGACTGGTGGACAAGCTGATCGAGCTGGGTCTGAGTTCCGCTCTGAGCGCCTGGATACTGGACTTTCTGAGTGAAAGGCGGGGGGGTCAGACCTCCAACACCATCACCCTGAGCATCGGGTCCCCCCAGGGCGGGGGGGAGTGTTCTGAGCCCCCTGCTGTATTCACTATACACACATGACTGTGTGGCCAAATTCAGCTCCAACTCCATAGTGAAGTTTGCGGATGACACAGTGGTGATGGGGCTGATCTCGGACAACGACGAGAAGGCCTACCGGGAGGAGGTTGAGGTACTGGAACGCTGGTGCCAGGACAACAGCCTGCTCCTGAACATTGGTAAAACCAAGGAGCTGATCGTGGATTTTAGGAGGAGACAGCAGGAGACGCACACACCACTGAAGATAAACGGGGCTACCGTGGACAGGGTGAGCAGCTTCAAGTACCTGGGGGTCCACATCTCAGAGGACCTGACATGGACAACACACATAGACTCAGTCGTAAAAAAGGCGAAGCAGCACCTCTACCACCTGAGACAGTTAAGGAAGTTCAGAGTATCGGGGAAGATACTCCAGTCCTTCTACTCCGGAGCTGTAGAGAGCATCTTGACTGGAAACATCACTGCCTGGTATGGAAACAGCACGGCACAGGACAAGAAGGCCCTACAGAGAGTGGTGCGCTCAGCTGAGCGTACTAACTACGGGTGTTGCACTACCACCGCTGCAGGTCCGATATAACAAGAGGTGCAAATTCAGAGCCTGCAGAATAATGAAAGACCCTCACCACCCCAACAACAGCCTGTTCAAGCTGCTGCGGTCAGTCAAATGCCTGCGAACACCAGCAACTAGGACAGAGAGACTTCGGCTCAGCCTCTTCCCCCAGGCCATCAGAGCCTTGAACACTGAACTCTCCACGCACAAGCACACATGAGCACACACACAACACACACACTGTACACGCTCACACACTAGCAGCCACTTTAACATGAGCACACACACACTCATGCTGCACACGCTCACACTTATGGTCACTTTACAAAAGGAAAGGTCACTTTAAAAATAGTATAGTATAACTTCAGATTGTATAATATAGCATTGTATAGCAGTGTACATAAAGACCCAGTGCCTCATCCGTAGCTAACAGTGTATTGCACTATCACAGGATCTAGCATGTCTTACCATGCTCTGTAAAAACTCATGTACATATACCGATATGCCCTACTTTGATTACTTGTATTATTGCACAATGTCGTTCTATTGGATTCTTATTATATTATTATTATTGTATTATGCACAATTGTTGCAGGCAAGACCCCCCAATTTCACTGTATACTTGTATGCCGTGACAAATAAAACTCTTGACTTGACTTGACTTGACTTGAAGGGATA
Organism: Notolepis coatsorum; assembly: GCF_963971535.1. NCBI lineage: Eukaryota > Metazoa > Chordata > Actinopteri > Aulopiformes > Paralepididae > Notolepis > Notolepis coatsorum. Next base: position 106,313,379 of record NC_140174.1, read on the forward strand.
TAGGAAGAGAGAAGGGATAGAGGAAGAGAGAAGGGATAGAGGAAGACAGAAGGGATATAGGAAGAGAGAAGGGACAGAGGAAGATATAAGGGATAGAGGAAGAGAAAGGGGACAGAGGAAGAGAGGATCGAGGAAGAGAGAAGGGATAGAGGAAGAGAGAGAGGGGATAGAGGAAGAGAGAAGGGATAGAGGAAGAGAGAAAGGATAGAGGTAGAGAGAGGGAGATAGAAAGAGAAAGAGGGGATAGAGGAAGAGAAGGGATAGAATAAGAGAGAGGGGACAGAGGAAGAGAGAAGGGATAGAGGAAGAGAGAAGGGATAAAGGAAGAGAAAAGGGACAGAGGAAGAGAGAAGGGATAGAGGAAGAGAGAAGGGATAGAGGAAGAGAGAAGGGATAGAGGAAGAGAGAAGGGACAGAGGAAAATATAAGGGATAGATGAAGAGAGAGGGGACAGAGGAAGAGAGAATGGATAGAGGAAGAGAGAAGGGATAGAGGAAGAGAGAAGGGATATAGGCAGAGAGAAGGGATATAGGAAGAGAGAAGGGATAGAGGAAGAGTGAAGGGATAGAGGAAGGGAGAACGGATAGAGGAAGAGAGAAGGGACAGAGGAAGAGAGAAGGGATAGAGGAAGAGAGAGGGGACAGAGGAAGAGAGGATAGACGAAGATAGAAGGGATATATGAAGAGAGAGAGATGGGATAGAGGAAAATAGAAGGGATAGAGGAAGATAGAAGGGATAGAGGCAGATAGAGGGAGAGAGAAAGAGAGAGGGGATAGAGGAAGAGAAGGGATAGAAGAAGAGAGATGGGACAGATGAAGAGAGAAGGGATAGAGGAAGAGAGAAGGGATAGAGGCAGAGAGAAGGGATAGAGGAAGAGAGAGGGGATAGAGGAAGAGAAGGGATAGAAGAAGAGAGAGGGGACAGAGGAAGAGAGAAGGGATAGAGGAAGATAGAGGGGACAGAGGAAGAGAGAGGATACAGAGGAAGAGATATGGGACATAATAAGAGAGAGGGTATATAGGAAGAGAGAGGGGATAGAGGCAGAGAGAAGGGATAGAGAAAGAGAGAAGGGATAGAGGAAGAGAGAAGGGATAGAGGAAGAGAGAGGGGACAGAGGAAGAGAGAAGGGATAGAGGAAGAGAGAGGGGACAGAGGAAGAGAGGATAGACAAAGAGAGAAGGGATATAGGAAGAGAGATAGGGGATAGAGGAAAAGAGAAGGGATAGAGGAAGAGAGAAGGGATAGAGGCAGAGAGAGGGAGAGAGAAAGAGAGAGGGGATAGAGGAAGAGAAGGGATAGAGGAAGAGAGAGGGGACAGAGGAAGAGAGAGGGTACAGAGGAAGAGAAAGGGGACATAAGAAGAGAGAGGGGATAGAGGAAGAGAGAGGGGATAGAGGCAGAGAGAAGGGATAGAGGAAGAGAGAAGGGATAGAGGAAGAGAGAAGGGATAGAGGAAGAGAGAGGGGACAGAAGAAGAGAGAGGTGATAGAGGAAGAGAGAGGGGATAGAGGCGGGATAGAGGAAGAGGATGAGATGGCGGAGAATCAGAGCAACACTGTCTCTTTTCTGGACACAGTGTACACACACATCTGGAGCAGAAGACACATCTGGAGCAGAAGACACTCTGGCTAATTACCAAGTATAGCAGTTTCCATGTGATCCTTTCAGATGACTGACACCGTGCAGCCGCCTGAGATCAAAGCTTTGTCCTACTCTCTGTAAAGCTGGGGGGGGGGGGGGGGGGGTTGTAAATGCGCTAAGATGATGCAAGCTGGAAATTGGCCTATTTTACTACGATGTAACTATTGGAACACAATGTCTCGTGGAGGGATGGGGCTAGCCGGACAGAATAAACAGGGATTTTGTTATTTTTTGCTGTTTTGGTAGGCCGGATCATAGATCATGGTTTAGATATGACGTTTATCAATCAGTTCAACGTGTTAATCATGAACCAGTCCATAGCTTATGCTACGAAAAACCATGCATCAAGAGAGAAGTGCTCTAAGAAGGATGTAGGTTATCTTGAAGAGAGAAGTGCTCTAAGTAGGATGTAGGTTCTCTTGAAGAGAGACGTGAACGAAGAAGGATGTAGGTTATCTTGAAGAGAGACGTGAACTAAGAAGGATGTAGGTTATCTTGAAGAGAGACGTGAACTAAGAAGGATGTAGGTTATCTTGAAGAGAGAAGTGCTCTAAGTAGGATGTAGGTTCTCTTGAAGGGAGCTCCTTCACTTAACGTATCTTATCTTAAGTCCACCTCTTATCCATTCCCACATGTAACTGTTACCACAGGGAAGCTGGGGATGAATTACGCATTTTGGAAAAATAATTTAGATCTGCAAACTCACTTCCTAACTGTTGCTGGTGTGATATAATATTATAACATCTCCCTCTCTCTCCCCTCCTCTCTATCTCCTCTCTTCTGTCTCCTCTCATTTTCTCCTCTTTGTCTCCTCTCTCTCTCCCCTCTTATCTCCTCTCTCTCCTCTTTCTCTATCTCTCTCCTCTCTCTCTCCTCTTTGTCTCCTCTCTCCTCTCCCCCCTCTCTCTCCTATCTTCTCTTTCCTCTCTCTCTCCACTCCCCCTCTCTCTCTCTCCTCTTCCCCCCTCTCCTCTCTTATCTCTCTCTCTCTCCCTCTAGGCAGTAGAAACCAACCTGGCCTCCAAAGACAGTCACTGGGTGTTTGTGAATGAGGTAAGACTCACACACACACACACACACACACACACACACACACACACACACACACACACACACACACACACACACACACACACACACACACACACACACACACACACACACACACACACACACACACACACACACACACACACACACACACACACACACACACACACACACACACACGCACACACACACTCCACCCCCCTCTCAGCCACCCCTCCTGTGCTCCATCATAATGGCAACGCCGCTCTCTCTCACCTCGTCTCATCTCAACCAAAGGCCAAAGGTCTTGCTGCGGTCAACATTTCTCTGTTCTGCACCACAGCGTTTGTCCTCAAAAGTCCGTCTGCGAGGCAGGAAGTCGCGTGAAGGTGTCCCCTTAAAAAGTTGTTTACAAACCTAACCCTTATCTTAACCCTTACCTTTAAAGAGATATTTCACTTTAGTAGAACTAAACAGCAGTCTTACCTCTATGTAAAGTAATCTACCAGTAAGATAGCGACCACTGCTGTCCCTGTCATCTGCTGTCAACACCACCATTCCTCCCAGCTCCTCATTCACTGCCATTCGTTTTGAGGACCAAGTGTAAATATTATACTTTATCAGGCTGTGATGTACAGGTGTACAGACAGAGGTGTTTATCAGGCTGTGATGCACTGGTGTACTGTGACAGAGGTGTTTAGCAGGCTGTGATGTACAGGTGTAGAGACAGAGGTGTTTATCAGGCTGTGATGCACTGGTGTACTGTGACAGAGGTGTTTAGCAGGCTGTGATGTACAGGTGTAGAGACAGAGGTGTTTATCAGGCTGTGATGCACTGGTGTACTGTGACAGAGGTGTTTAGCAGGCTGTGACGTACAGGTGTAGAGACAGAGGTGTTTAGCTGGCTGTGATGTACTGGTGTACAGACAGAGGTGTTTATCAGGCTGTGATGTACAGGTGTAGAGACAGAGGTGTTTATCAGGCTGTGATGTACAGGTGTAGAGACAGAGGTGTTTATCAGGCTGTGATGTACAGGCGTAGAGACAGAGGTGTTTATCAGGCTGTGATGTACTGGTGTAGAGACAGAGGTGTTTAGCAGGCTGTGATGTACTGGTGTACAGACAGAGGTGTTTATCAGGCTGTGATGTACAGGTGTAGAGACAGAGGTGTTTATCAGGCTGTGATGTACTGGTGTAGAGACAGGTGTTTATCAGGCTGTGATGTACTGGTGTAGAGACAGAGGTGTTTATCAGGCTGTGATGTACTGGTGTACAGACAGAGGTGTTTAGCTGGCTGTGATGTACTGGTGTAGAGACAGGTGTGTTTATCAGGCTGTGATGTACAGGTGTAGAGACAGAGGTGTTTATCAGGCTGTGATGTACTGGTGTAGAGACAGAGGTGTTTATCAGGCTGTGATGTACTGGTGTACTGTTTATCAGGCTGTGATGTACTGGTGTACAGACAGAGGTGTTTAGCAGGCTGTGACGTACAGGTGTACAGACAGAGGTGTTTAGCTGGCTGTGATGCACTGACATAAGGCGTGTTCGAGATGGATTTCGCTTTGCCTCGAAAGTAGACTAGAGTAGCCGAGTGAAGCCGGGGGAGGAGTTAAAAAGGCGGACACTTCAGATTTCACAAGAGCCTCTCAAAATTAGATCAGATTCAAATGTACAGCACACCATATACTGCTATAGTGGAATATACTATTCATATACCATAATGTATACCATCTTATTGTGCGCTCCTGGCCGCACGCACACACAACACACTGCTGAATAATTCTGTTTTGCATCAATATATATATATGTATACTGTGTATATTGAGGCAAAACAGAATTATATATACAGTATTGAGGCAAAACAGACGACGCATGTGTGTATGTGTGTGTGTGTGTGTGTGTGTGTGTGTGTGTGTGTGTGTGTGTGTGTGTGTGTGTGTGTGTGTGTGTGTGTGTGTCTGACAGCGTGAAGTTTATCATGATGATATGATGATAACGCATAACATAATAAAGTCTTCAATCAATCAATCAATCAATCAAATGTCTCATAACTCCCTGGCTGTCACGTGGCTGGTGACTGACAACTTTTCTGAGCCAATAGGCGCTTTGCGTGACCGTA
>NC_140174.1:106323165-106388462 GCF_963971535.1 Notolepis coatsorum
AGTGACCAGTCCTGAAGCCAAACTGATTAGGGTCTAGGAGGTCAATCCGTAATAGATAATCAGTAAGTTGGTTGGATACAGCACGTTCAAGTGATTTAGAAAAGAAGTAGAGAAGAGAGACAGGGTGATAGTTGTCTATGACGGTGGGGTTCATGTTTTTTTTATGAGCGGTGTGACTCTGGCTTGTTTTAGGGAGGTGGGGACCACCCCAGAGTTGAGGGAGAAGTTGATGGTTGCTGTTAGGAATAGGAGGATGTCTGGTGCTATGGTCTAGAAGAGTGGGGAGGGTATCGGGTCCAGCTGGCATGTAGTTCGACGTTACCAGTGTCAGGGTCTCGGCGTCTGTAATGGGAGATAAAGATGACAGAGTAAAGGATGAGGTTGTCGATGCAGCATTTGGAATGGGTGGGGGTTGGGAGAAGTAGCTGCGGATGCTCTCCACTTTTTTCGCAAAGAAAATTGCTTCGGCAGAAAGAGAGTGAGGGGGGAGGGGTGGAGGGGGAGTGAGGAGGGAGGACATGGTGGCGTGCAGTTTGCGAAGGTTCTTCTTTGGAGAAAGCTAACAAGAGTTTGTGATAGGTGGTGATGTCACCAGTGAGGCGTCATTTTCTATACTTCCTCTCGGCCGCTCTCAGGACCTGTCTTTCTTCCCTCACTGCATCAGACAGCATGGACTGGGTGGGGGAAAGGTGGGCAGGCCTCGCGGCGAGGGGACAGAGCTTGTCGAAGGAGGTTGAGAGGGTTTAGAGGAGGGTGGAGGTTGCCGTATCTGTGGGGAGGTAGAGCAGATAGGATGTCGGAGGAGTTTGGAGAGGGAGATGGAGCCAGTGTTAATTTTGGCAGCTATTTAAATTTTAGTTTTAGTCTTAGTCATGTGTCAAATGCTCTTTTTTCGTTTGCATCATACATTTTTGTCACCTTAATTTATTTTTCGTTTAGTCAGTTTTAGTCAACTACAGGTCTGAGCATTTTAGTCTTAGTCAGTTTTAGTCTTGATTTTGTCTTTTTTGTTTTAGTCTAGATTTAGTCGCAGAAAACGGATGACATTTTTGTCTAGTTTTCGTAAAAAAAATAATAAAGTAATTGTTATGGTTTGTAACCGACCCCAATCGCACAACACAAGACAGGTATGATGGTTTGCCAAGAAACAGATATTTATTGAGAGACAGGGAAAAAAGGGCACTGTCCCTTTAAGGGAGAACACAAATACAGGAATATAACAAGAGGGGAAAAACTAGGTGCCTTTAAGAGGCGGACAGGAAAAGGGAACACTAAGGGAAGGTTAATGAACGCTAGGGGAAACATTAAAGGAACGCTAGGGGAAGGTTAAAGGAACAGAGGAACTAGAGACTAGGAGATGTCGGGACAAGGAGAGCTAGGGAACAGGAGAACTGGGGACTAGGAGAACTAGGGACAAGGAACTAGGTGGAACAAGAAGGGGAGGACTTGGGACCAGGAACTAGGTGGAACTAGAAAGGGGAGAACTAGGGACAGAGGGGACTGAGGCCCGCGGAGGCGGGCTGGGGACAGGGAGGAACAGGGAGGACTGGTGGGAAACATCTGGGCTGCTCTGCAGAACAGAGGAGAGGGTTAATATTCAAAAGGGAACAAACAGAGCAGATGCAGAACAGTCCAAATAAACAAAGTAACAAAGTAATAATATCTTCGTGTGACAAACACACAGGGGGAGATGTAATGTCCAAAAATACTATCTAAGTGAGAACAAAAACAGAGTGGGAGATGAAATGTCCAAACTACTAACTAAGTGAGAACAAAAAAGGAGGCATTACGCTGGGTGAGTGACTTAACAATCAAAACTCACCCAAGCGTATGCGGAATGGTACAGGAACGCAGCGGGACGGGGGCAAGAGGCATTACGCTGGGTGAGTGACATCACAATCAAAACTCACCCAGGCGTATGCGTAATGGTGCAGGAACAGCAGCGGGACGGGGGCAAGAGGCATTACGCTGGGTGAGTGACATCACAATCAAAACTCACCCAGGCGTATGCGTAATGGTACAGGAAACGCAGCGGGACGGGGGCAAGAGGCATTACGCTGGGTGAGTGACATCACAATCAAAACTCACCCAGGCGTATGCGTAATGGTGCAGGAACAGCAGCGGCGGCGAGGGTGTCGCCACCGGGTAGCTGGCTGTCCGAGCCGAGGAACAGAGTGCTGGAACAGCGGCGGTGGCGAGGGTGTCGTCAACCGGGTAGCCGCTGTCGGAGCCGAGGAACAGAGTGCTGGAACAGCGGCGGTGGCGAGGGTGTCGTCCACCGGGTAGCCGCTGTCGGAGCCGAGGAACAGGGTGCTGGAACAGCGGCGGTGGCGAGGGTGTCGTCAACCGGGTAGCCGCTGTCGGAGCCGAGGAACAGAGTGCTGGAACAGCGGCGGTGGCGAGGGTGTCGTCCACCGGGTAGCCGCTGTCGGAGCCGAGGAACAGGGTGCTGGAACAGCGGCGGTGGCGAGGGTGTCGTCCACCGGGTAGCCGATGTCGGAGCCGAGGAACAGAGTGGCGCGCCACACCTTGGTGTGCACGTCGGAACCGAGAGACGCCTCGGGGTGCGTCTGCGAGGAGGAGTGTGCCAAGCACGAGGATCCTTGGAAGATGCGCGTTGCGCGCTGGAGACTGGAGAGCGTGCCAAGCCCTTGAAGATGGGCGTTGCGCGCTGGTGACTGGAGAGCGTGCCAAGCCCTTGCAGATGCGCGTTGCGCGCTGGTGACTGGAGAGCGTGCCAAGCACGAGGATCCTTGGAAGATGCGCGTTGCGCGCTGGAGACTGGAGAGCGTGCCAAGCCCTTGAAGATGCGCGTTGCGCGCTGGTGACTGGAGAGCGTGCCAAGCCCTTGCAGATGCGCGTTGCGCGCTGGTGACTGGAGAGCGTGCCAAGCACGAGGATCCTTGGAAGATGCGCGTTGCGCGCTGGAGACTGGAGAGCGTGCCAAGCTCGAGGGTTCTTGGAAGATGCGCATTGCGCGCTGGTCTGGAGAGCGTGCCAAGCTCGAGCGTCCTTGGAAGATGCGCGTTGCGCGCTGAGGACTGGAGAGCGTCTGCGCTGGTCTGGATGTGCGTCAGGACGAACAGCTGCGCGGGGGTCTGCAGTGGAACGCTGGGGTGCCTCCCGTGGAAGTACAGGGAGCGCAGACCAGTCTCCCCCACAGGCAACGGCGACAGCTGGCGAAGGCTGGAGCAAACATCTCGACGCCGGAGAATGGAACAGCATAGGCAGACAGAGGATCTCCCGAAAGAGTCTAGATGTCTAGAGAATATGACTCGGCAAGTATACAACACGACCCCACGCCGAAACGAGGGGAAGAGCCCTGGTATTTAAAGCCCACAGGGGAACTAATTAGCCTGCCACCACAGGTGCGAGAGGTAATTGATAATAGTCCAGGTGTGGCCACTGAGAGTAAACGAGAGTAAAGAACGAGAGGGTGGGGGCTAGAGAGAGTGAGTGAGGAATTCCTAACAGTAGGCTTAAAGAAGACAGAGAAAGTTGGTGAGCAGCGGACAAAACCTCACAGTACCCCCCCCTCAACGGGAGCCACCTGGCGACCCAAAACAAATACAGACAGAGTGGCAGGGGGCAAAACAAGACAAAAACAAAAGGTACTGGCCAAGCCAGCAGGGGAAGCCACCACAAGAGTGGGGCTAGCAAAAGAAACAGGGTCGCCGAGGGGTAACTAGGGTAGCAGAGGGGCAACAGGAGGAACTGGCCTAGAGGAAACCGGGCCTAGAGGAACCGGGTCAGGAGGAACTGGGTCCAGAGAACTAGTCCAGAGGAACTGGTCTAGAGAACTGGCCTAGAGAACTGGCCAAGAGAACTGGCCTAGAGAACCGGTCTAGAGAACTGGTCTAGAGGAACTGGTCTAGAGGAACTGAGGGGCAAGCAGGGTAGCTAAGGGGTAACCATGGTAGCACCGGGAAAGGGCTAGCAGAGGGAAAGGGTAGCTGCCAGGGCACCGAGCTACAGGGCCTATGCTAGCTGTACTGTTACATCAACATAGAGGCTGCGCAAGCTGCCGGAGCTAGGCTAGCAGAGGGAAGGTTAGCTGCCAGGGCACTGATAGCTACAGGGCCTATGCTAGCTGTACTGCTACATCAACATAGAGGCTGCGCAAGCTGCCGAGCTAGGCTAGCAGGGGGAAGGGGTAGCTGCCAAGGCACTGATAGCTACAGGGCCTATGCTAGCTGTACTGCTACATCAACATAGAGGCTGCGCTAGCTGCCGAGCTAGGCTAGCAGGGGGAAAGGGTAGCTGCCAAGGCACTGATAGCTACAGGGCCTATGCCAGCTGTACTGCTACATTAACATAGAGGCTGCGCTAGCTGCCGGAGCTAGGCTGGCAGACAGGGCTGGACCAGCATGAGAGAACAAGCTAGCTGGAAGGACAGTCCTAGCTGTGTGAGATAAACTGACCTTGCTAGCTGAAAGGGCAGTCCTAGCAGTGGGAATACAACTACACAAAAAGTGGAGGCCATGCAGAGGGACCGGGTTAGCCGCTTGGGCCTGGCTAGCCACAGGGCCTATGTCAGCTGCAAGGCTGCATCAACATGGAGGCTGTGCTAACAGCCGGGGCCAAGCTAGCAGACCGGGACCATGCAGAGGGAACTGGGTTAGCCGCCAGGGCATGGCTAGCTACAGGGCCCATGCCAGCAGCAAGGGCTGCATAAACATAGAGGCTGTGCTAGCAGCCGGGGCTAAGCTAGCAGACTGGGGCTCTGCTGAGGGACTGGGTTAGCTGCCAGGGCATGGCTAGCTACAGGGCCTATGCCAGCAGTAAGGGCTGCATTAACATAGAGGCTGTGCTAGCCGCCGGGGTAAAGCTAGCAGACAGGGCCATGCTGGTAGTAGAGGCCTAACAAGCTGCAGGGGGGTCAAACAGGGCTAAGAGGGGAGCTAAACAGGGAAGCTAAACAGGGCTAACAGGGAAGCAAATGGGGGAGTCAACAGGCTAACAGGGGAGCTAACCGGGGAGACCAACAAGCTAACAGGGGAGCTAACAGGCTAACAAGGAAGCTAGAGGGGAGCTAGAGGGAACAAGAAAAAAAAAAGGCAAACTCAACATACACCGTCTGTGCTGGCTGGGGTCGTCGATTGGGTGGGGTCGTACTGTTATGGTTTGTAACCGACCCCAATCGCACAACACAAGACAGGTATGATGGTTTGCCAAGAAACAGATATTTATTGAGAGACAGGGAAAAAAGGGCACTGTCCCTTTAAGGGAGAACACAAATACAGGAATATAACAAGAGGGGAAAAACTAGGTGCCTTTAAGAGGCGGACAGGAAAAGGGAACACTAAGGGAAGGTTAATGAACGCTAGGGGAAACATTAAAGGAACGCTAGGGGAAGGTTAAAGGAACAGAGGAACTAGAGACTAGGAGATGTCGGGACAAGGAGAGCTAGGGAACAGGAGAACTGGGGACTAGGAGAACTAGGGACAAGGAACTAGGTGGAACAAGAAGGGGAGGACTTGGGACCAGGAACTAGGTGGAACTAGAAAGGGGAGAACTAGGGACAGAGGGGACTGAGGCCCGCGGAGGCGGGCTGGGGACAGGGAGGAACAGGGAGGACTGGTGGGAAACATCTGGGCTGCTCTGCAGAACAGAGGAGAGGGTTAATATTCAAAAGGGAACAAACAGAGCAGATGCAGAACAGTCCAAATAAACAAAGTAACAAAGTAATAATATCTTCGTGTGACAAACACACAGGGGGAGATGTAATGTCCAAAAATACTATCTAAGTGAGAACAAAAACAGAGTGGGAGATGAAATGTCCAAACTACTAACTAAGTGAGAACAAAAAAGGAGGCATTACGCTGGGTGAGTGACTTAACAATCAAAACTCACCCAAGCGTATGCGGAATGGTACAGGAACGCAGCGGGACGGGGGCAAGAGGCATTACGCTGGGTGAGTGACATCACAATCAAAACTCACCCAGGCGTATGCGTAATGGTGCAGGAACAGCAGCGGGACGGGGGCAAGAGGCATTACGCTGGGTGAGTGACATCACAATCAAAACTCACCCAGGCGTATGCGTAATGGTACAGGAAACGCAGCGGGACGGGGGCAAGAGGCATTACGCTGGGTGAGTGACATCACAATCAAAACTCACCCAGGCGTATGCGTAATGGTGCAGGAACAGCAGCGGCGGCGAGGGTGTCGCCACCGGGTAGCTGGCTGTCCGAGCCGAGGAACAGAGTGCTGGAACAGCGGCGGTGGCGAGGGTGTCGTCAACCGGGTAGCCGCTGTCGGAGCCGAGGAACAGAGTGCTGGAACAGCGGCGGTGGCGAGGGTGTCGTCCACCGGGTAGCCGCTGTCGGAGCCGAGGAACAGGGTGCTGGAACAGCGGCGGTGGCGAGGGTGTCGTCAACCGGGTAGCCGCTGTCGGAGCCGAGGAACAGAGTGCTGGAACAGCGGCGGTGGCGAGGGTGTCGTCCACCGGGTAGCCGCTGTCAGAGCCGAGGAACAGGGTGCTGGAACAGCGGCGGTGGCGAGGGTGTCGTCCACCGGGTAGCCGATGTCGGAGCCGAGGAACAGAGTGGCGCGCCACACCTTGGTGTGCACGTCGGAACCGAGAGACGCCTCGGGGTGCGTCTGCGAGGAGGAGTGTGCCAAGCACGAGGATCCTTGGAAGATGCGCGTTGCGCGCTGGAGACTGGAGAGCGTGCCAAGCCCTTGAAGATGCGCGTTGCGCGCTGGTGACTGGAGAGCGTGCCAAGCCCTTGCAGATGCGCGTTGCGCGCTGGTGACTGGAGAGCGTGCCAAGCACGAGGATCCTTGGAAGATGCGCGTTGCGCGCTGGAGACTGGAGAGCGTGCCAAGCCCTTGAAGATGCGCGTTGCGCGCTGGTGACTGGAGAGCGTGCCAAGCCCTTGCAGATGCGCGTTGCGCGCTGGTGACTGGAGAGCGTGCCAAGCACGAGGATCCTTGGAAGATGCGCGTTGCGCGCTGGAGACTGGAGAGCGTGCCAAGCTCGAGGGTTCTTGGAAGATGCGCATTGCGCGCTGGTCTGGAGAGCGTGCCAAGCTCGAGCGTCCTTGGAAGATGCGCGTTGCGCGCTGAGGACTGGAGAGCGTCTGCGCTGGTCTGGATGTGCGTCAGGACGAACAGCTGCGCGGGGGTCTGCAGTGGAACGCTGGGGTGCCTCCCGTGGAAGTACAGGGAGCGCAGACCAGTCTCCCCCACAGGCAACGGCGACAGCTGGCGAAGGCTGGAGCAAACATCTCGACGCCGGAGAATGGAACAGCATAGGCAGACAGAGGATCTCCCGAAAGAGTCTAGATGTCTAGAGAATATGACTCGGCAAGTATACAACACGACCCCACGCCGAAACGAGGGGAAGAACCCTGGTATTTAAAGCCCACAGGGGAACTAATTAGCCTGCCACCACAGGTGCGAGAGGTAATTGATAATAGTCCAGGTGTGGCCACTGAGAGTAAACGAGAGTAAAGAACGAGAGGGTGGGGGCTAGAGAGAGTGAGTGAGGAATTCCTAACAGTAGGCTTAAAGAAGACAGAGAAAGTTGGTGAGCAGCGGACAAAACCTCACAGTAATTTTATATTGTAAATAATGCAATTATATTTATTCTTTAAGTATAGTCTAGCCAAAACCAGCTGATTCACAATAAGTTCCATATAAGGCTAGAACCCCAATAGTAACCAAACATTCCTTGAAATGGTTAATAGATTCAGAAATAGTCAGACATGGAATGGAACATATTCTGATTTAAATAGCTTTTTTTCTTTTTTTTACCAACAAAGCAACAATAGTATAGTGTACATTAGATGTGGGCATAGATAAAAAAAAAATGCATCTAGATTAATCTATCTGTAATCCTGGAGTTAATCTAGATTAAAATGGCAAAAAAAAAACAGAAAAATCTGTCGAAGGCATTCAAAATAGGTGTGTTCTACCCAAATAATGACCAGAGGAGGAGATTTATCCTCCTCTTCATCTGAGGAGTCACTAGCTGTTCTATCTCCTTGTTCAACAGCATGAACATGTCTCTTCTTTTTGTAATTTCCAGTGTTTCTTTTGAAACCAGATTTATCGTAATTTTCTGTGCCCTTCCTTTGATGCCATTTCCATTGTTACACTGATATTGACAGCTCTCTCCAGTGTCAAAAAACTCTATGTCAGTAGTTTCTTCTGTGGACCTTCATTTCTTAATCCACATACAAACCTGTCTCTCAATGTGTCTTTTAGTGAATCTCTAAATTCACAATGCTGCTGACTGGTTGCTCACACACAGACTGCTGCAGAAGCAGGTTTCTCAACAAATTCAGTGCAAGGTCAGTGTAACAGTTCCATGAATGAATGAATGAAAACTTTATTTAACAGATTGCAGAATGGTTACAATACAGTACGGCTCAATACACACTTTTGTTAAGGGGATGCAGACCAGAGAAAGACGTTTGTCTTGTTTACATCAGGGTCCCCCATTTTCATTTCATATTGCTCAAACGGTCCAATATTTCCAATAACCCAAGCCATTTCTGTTGTAAACACTAACGATAGTCCAGTCAATCCTTCCTTTAGTGTGTAAAGTGGATTTCCTCCTCTTGTAGATGTTTCCAAGTGCCGCCCGAGCAACGTGAGCTAACATGCTAACTCGCTAACGTTAATAATGTAAACAAAGCTTGCGACGGATTTCTTCTTTCTTGCATTGCGCAGATTCAGATGTCCTCATCGCCAAATTGTGTTATATCCTGAGGACTTCTTAACCTCACCTGTATAACAATGATTACCGGACCACTACTTTAGTTTGACACATTATTCTGACTACAGCTCCGGTACATACTTGTGCAATCACTTCCGGGTCGGCCGTGTCGCGGCTGAGCGCGTTATGTGGGGCGCCACTGGGGCGCCCCCTACGGCAAGTATTTAAGGACAATACAGACCCAATTTTGAGAAATAGATTAACGGCGTCAATTGTATTATCGCGCGATAATAGTCTCGCGTTAACGCAGCACGTTAACGGCATTAACGGCCCAGCTCTAGTGTAAATACACAGTACACAAGTTTCAAGTTTTCAAGTTTCAAGTTTCTTTAATAGTTGTCATACAGAAGTACAGAATACTTTTGTACAAAATGCTTCTTACTGTTGCGCTCCAGAGACTGTGCAAGACAAGATAAGTATGAAATAAAATAACATAGTAAAATTAGAAGTAAAAAAATTAGGTCACAGTGTTCAGTTTAGACATATGTACAATGTTCGATGCAGAATAGACGTAGTTACCATACAATATACAATACTGTGCAGTGTACTAATATACAATACTATATAGTGCAAGGCAGAAATGGAGAAATGGGACGAGGTGCAATTTAGGTACAATTCACAGTAGGTGTACGAGTTGTAGTGCAAATCCTTTATCAATAAATATAAAGTGTAAGTGTGTTTGTGTGAGCTAAAGTGTGGAGAGTGGGTGCTGCAGTGTGTTGTTTGTTTGAGTGAGTGTGTGCGTGTGGGTGTGTGTGCTGTGTGCATTTGATGGTTGTTGCATAGTGATTATTGTTCGTTTAGCGATTATTGTTCGTTTAGCAGCCTGATGGCCTGGGGATAGAAGCTTCTTCTGAGTCTTTCTGTGCTCGCCTTAAGACTCCGGTATCGCTTGCCTGACCGCAGCAGTTCAAAGAGGCAGTTGTTCGGGTGGCTCGAGTCCTTAATAATTCTCTTAGCCTTCCCCTTGCACCGCTTGTTGTAAATGTTCTGGAGGGTGGGAAGCCCCCCTCCAATTGTGCGTTCGGCTGAACGTGTCACTCTTTGTAGTCTGCTACGGTCTTGTGCAGTGCTATTCCCAAACCAGGAGGTGATGTTGCCGGTCAGGATGCTCTCTATTGTACATGAGTAGAAGTTCCTAAGGATCTTCTGACTGACTTGGAACTTCCTTAGGCGCCTGAGGAAGTAGAGGCGTTGTCGTGCCTTCTTCACAACACTGTCAATGTGTGTGGTCCATGTCAAGTCCTCGGATATGTGGGCTCCGAGGTACTTGAAACTGTTCACTCTCTCAACCGGTGCCCCGTCGGTGCTGAGGGGGCTGTAGTCCTTGACCCCCGACCTCCTGAAGTCCACAATCATCTCTTTTGTTTTGCTGACGTTCAGGGAGAGGCAGTTCTCCTGACACCACTGTGACTCTTCCAGGTAGCCCCTTTCGTCGTTGGCAGAGATCAGGCCCACCACTACTGTGTCATCAGCAAATTTGATGATGGTGTTGTTGTTCCGCTGTGCTACGCAGTCATGTGTGTACAGGGAGTAGAGGAGGGGGCTCAGAACACAGCCCTGGGGGGCCCCTATGTTGAGCGTGATGGATGAGGAGGTGCAGTTGCCGGCTCTTACCACCTGGGGTCTGCCCGTCAGGAAGTCCAAGACCCACTGGCAGAGGTCATAGTTCAAGCCCAGGTCCCTGAGCTTGGCTATGAGTTTGGAGGGGACTATGGTATTGAATGCTGAGCTGTAGTCGATGAACAGCATTCTCACATAGTTCCCCTGCCTCTTGTCCAGGTGTGATGCTGCTGTGTGCAGCACATGGGCTATGGCGTCCTCCGTGGACCTGTTGGGGCGATATGCAAATTGCAGAGGGTCCAGGTTGATGGGGAGGGAGGAACAGATGTAGCCCTTCACTAGCTTCTCAAAGCACTTCATGGCTATGGAGGTGAGGGCTACAGGGCGGTAGTCGTTGAGGCAAGCGGGCGTAGATTTTTTGGGTACAGGGATGATGGTGGACTTCTTCAGACAGGTGGGGATGACAGCCTGTTCCAAGGACAGGTTGAAGATGTCAGTGAATACCGGGGCCAGTTGGTCGGCACAGACTTTTAGGACGCGGCCGGGGATGCCGTCCGGTCCTGCTGCCTTCCTGATATTCACTTTTTTAAAGATCCGTCTCACCTCATGCTGTTACCCTGAACACTGAGTCTCCATCAGCAGACCCCCCCCCCCCCCATTGCCGTGGTTTGTAGGCTGGTGTTGTTATTCACAGCCTCAAACCTCGCATAGAAGGAATTGAGATCATTTGCTAAGGAGATGTCACTGTTCAGTTTGAGGGGGGTGCCTTTGTAGTCTGTCATTGTTCTGAGGCCCTGCCACATGCCTCTAGAGTCAGCCTGTTCAAACTGAAGTTCAACTTTATCCCTGTAACGCCGTTTTGCCTCTATTACTGCTCTCCTGACGTTGTATCTTGCCATCTTGTGTTCTTCCATGTTGCCTGTCACCAGCCCGGTGTTGTATGCTGATGTGCGCACTTTCAGAGCCTCACGGACGGATTTGTCTACCCAGGGCTTTTGATTTGGGTAGATTTTAATTTTGGTGGAGGGGATTGTTTCTTCTACCTGAGTACAGACATAGTCAATCACCGTTTCGGTGTATTCGTTAATATTGGCTGTGTTATCACGGAATACACTCCAGTCTGTGCATTCCAGTGCAGCTTGGAGTGACTCCTCTGACGTCACGGCCCAACGCTTAACCTCTCGCGAGACCACCGGCGTTCGCTTGAGACTTTGTTTGTACTTTGGCAAAAGAAATATTGCGGCGTGATCGCTTTTACCGAATGGACTAAGAGCCTGTGACTTGTATCCATTCTTAAATTGCGAGTATACATGGTCTAATATGTTCTCGCCTCTGGTGGGACAGGTCACATGCTGATAGAAATTTGGCAACACCTTTTTAAGACGCGCGCTGTTGAAATCACCCAAAACCAAAATGGCAGCGTCAACATTAGCTGCCTGGAGTTTGTTTACCTCGTCGTGAAGTTTTGAAAGTGCGACCCCAGTGTTCGCGTGTGGTGGAATGTACACTCCGATGAGGATGATGGACGTTAACTCTCTTGGGAGGAAGAAGGGTCGACATTTTATCGTGATAAACTCCAGGTCTGGGGAGCAGTGGTTAGACAGTTCCTTTGTGTTGCCTAAATCGCACCACTCCTTGTTTATCATGAAGGCAATGCCGCCTCCTTTCTTCTTTAGTGACTCCGGTCTTTGCGGAGAACGAAGAAGTGGTCTGCCGGTTCTATTGCGTGATTCGGGACATCTGGACTCAGCCAAGTTTCTGTGAAACAGAGGACGTTACAATCCCGAATGTCCCTCTGGAATTGGATCCGTGCTCTGATGTCGTCCAGTTTGTTTCCTATCGATTGCACATTGGCCAACAATATGCTGGGCAATGTGGTTCTGTGTCGTTTGGACCTCAGTCTGTTTCGGACCCCGGCTCTCTTTCCACGTCTTCGCGGCGGCTTCTCCTGGTCTTGGCCGTGGCCATAACAAAGGATCTCGGCGGGCCATTTCTGCTGTTCAGCGATCCGATCCAGAGAGCAATCCAAACGGTAAGTTTTCCTTAATCCAATGTCAATGATTGACTGACGGTCATACACATATAATGCACCAACAGTTGGTGCAAATAAAACTCCTAATACTATAAAAATTAACAAAAGAAAGCACAGTCTCGACGGAGCGATCAGAAAGGCAGCCATCAGTGCAGCGCCAGTTCTCTCTTAATTTATGTTGACTAAAACAAGATGAGTCAAAATAATTATAACTTTTAGAATAATTCACGTTATTATTTCAGCATTTCCCATTTCCGTTTCTGGCTAATCGATAGCTAAGCTCCGCACCGCTTACTAAAAGCCCAGCTACGTGAGGCTAAAAACCGTATCCCAGGTCTCTCGTGACTACAGAGGAGTCATTGCAATTCTCACTGGGACCTACTGTACAAATTTCACACACATCACACACATTCCCTTTTGTCTGTCGAGTACAACCGTAGATCGCTGACGTCACTTTAAACTTAAAACTTAAAATGGCGGCCTCCATCAGAGCATTCGGCTAACAACATTAGCTTAGCGAACCTGCCACTGCACTTCTATGTGCATAAAGTGTGCTAACAAAATATCACAGCCCCTAAGACTGGGAGCGTTCTAACTCTACTGAGCATGTACACAACATTATATGAAAAATAAAAAGTCATAACGATGTTTTAGTGCGCTTCAAGCGCTAAAGGGATTCATTAACAATGTATACTAGTACGGTCCATCTCACTGTGTTAGTACTCATCTGTGTCTTTTCTTTTCATACCAACATTACCTTTTTAAGTGAACGTGGTCTTGTCCTTGTCGTATCCATGTGTAATGTTGATAGTAGTGGGTGTACACAGACGAAAGAGTATCTATGGGGGAGAGCAAGTCTGGGATATAGGATCCAGGCTATTAGCTCTTCTCGCAGCCTAGCCATCCTCTTTAGCCTCTGTCGTCTTAAATGCTATGTTCTTTTGGTAGAACTGTTCGGCTGCCGCAGGAGTGTTGAGAGAGTAGCAGATTCTGTTCATGGTTATTGGTATAAGCTGTAGTCACGAGAGACCTGGGATACGGTTTTTAGCCTCACGTAGCTGGGCTTTTAGTAAGCGGTGCGGAGCTTAGCTATCGATTAGCCAGAAACGGAAATGGGAAATGCTGAAATAATAACGTGAATTATTCTAAAAGTTATAATTATTTTGTCTCATCTTGTTTTAGTCAACATAAATTAAGAGAGAATTCGTCCTGGTTTTTGTAAACTAAATTGTTGTGTCCTCAGTTGTGGTCAACGATATTTAATTAATTATTTAGTCATGTTAGTGTCACATGGTCTCCATTAACGTGACGTCACGTCTCGTTGCCGTCATGGGAAAAAGCTTTGTTGACGAACATATTTAGTCATAATTTTCTTTGACAAAATTAACACTGGATGGAGCGCAGGTTGTGTCTGACTGAGATGGTGTGGGTTGGGGTGGATGGTTTGGGATTAACCATAAGAGTTAGTGAGAAGGATATCAAGAAGTGGTCAGATACATTCAGGGGAGTTACTGCGGTGTTAATGATGCTGGAGTTATGGGAGAATATGAGATCCAAGTAGTGCAATGAAATAGCTCTCATTTACAGTACAATAATCACATTATTTGCATAAAAATAGACATAAAATGTGCATAAAATAGACAGAATAAAGCAGTGCAAAAGTTCCACAGGGGAGCTGCCTTGGTTCATTATTATTATCACTATACATGCTACCACTTGGAGACGTCATTAGAAAACCCAATGTATGTTTCCATAGTTACGTAGATGACACACAATTGTATTGAACCAAATGATCCCACAGCTATTAACTCCATTTTCGCCTGTCTCTTAGCAATAAACAAATGGATGACAAACAACTCTAAAATTAAATGAGGACAAAACTGAAATCCTACTAATCGGCCCTATAACAAAAAGAGAAATGTTACAGAGGCGACACCGTTAAAGCCCAACCTCTAGGTTAAACCCTACTGATCAATTATGGGTAGTTTACATCATTGGTATATAATTTCATTATTTATTTTTTTCCATTTGACACCGGAAATGCCACTCTGAAAGAGTTAAAAAGGTCCACGCACGAATAACATGCACGCGCGAATCAAAAAAGCTTATCAAACGCCGACGTCACAACAGGTCAACAGGACAACAGGTGCATATTAATGAGCCGAATCTAAAAGCTTATCAGACGCTAGCACCTAGCACGGCCGTGACGTCACTCCAGGAAACGTATGCCTTATGTCCGTCCGGGTTATAGTACTAGATCAATGGTGGCTCACTCGGTGCATCACAGTTAGCCTATATCTCCGCCGTCCCTGCTACACGCAGTCGGGACCACTACACTCACTGACGTTAGCCTATAGCCCGCCGTCCCTGCGGGTGGTTCTCTCCTCTTTGTGTGCCCCCGTCCCCGCGGAGGAGCTTGTGGACTCGACGGCGGCGGCGGCCGCGGGGCGCCGGAGCCCGCAGCGCTAGTTAGCTCATAGCTATCGTGTAACACTAGCCTTTGCGGGCTCGGGCGCCCTGCGGCTGCCGCCGCCGTCGCGTCCATGGGCCCCCCGGCAGGGCACCCGTGGGGACGGGTCGGGGTGTACAGAGAGGAGAGAACCATTTTGGGTCGGCCGTTCATGCCGGCCAGCGAGCCGGATGTCGCTGGCATTGTTGTTAGCACAATAGCTACCAAGCTAAGCTATGTTATCTACTAACGTTATAAACACAATATGTGTACAACGACACAATGATTTACATTATTACAAATATGGTAACGTGGTTGTGGCTTTTACAAATAGTGGTTAGCTTTAGAGATGGATGGATGGCTATAATCACGGAGCAATAGTGAGGTGAAACAGATACATTTCCATTCGGCTAGTAGTAGCAAGCATATATCTATGGTAGCAAGGCTCTCTGCCTGCCACTAGCTGTGTGACTCTCAGCGCCCCCTGGTGAGCCCCCTGTTGTCCTGCACCTGTTGTGACGATTACACACGCACGTTATGAACCATTTAATAAAATATGCACGTGCGTGGTGATTGTGTTGGGCAGACAAAATGTTTGATAAAAACACTAAAACTGGGTCAATTTCAATACTTTTTTTCCCCCTTCTTCATGAAAGCCACTGTTGGCCTAGTCCACATTGTTTATTGAACAAAAATACAACGTGGAGGTTGACCTTTAACCACTGCTCCACCGTGCCGTCTGCTAAACTCTCACTCAAAGTCAAGTCTAAAGGAAATCTAGTCACACCCAAAAGAAAAGAAAAGTACCTTTCTGGTGTTAATTGATATAGCTATTGATCTCACCTGGCACATTGATTGATCTCACCTGGCAAAGTGATTGACATAGCTATTGATCTCACCTGGCACAGTGATTGCTATTCCCTCGGTCCAGCCTTCATTTGGTTCAGAAGCATTAGGGCTACAATCAAATAAAGCCTGTTGTGATGTCAAAGCTCAAACCTTCAAAGTAGATCGATAGATATACAGATATACAGATAAACAGACAGACAGACAGACAGACAGACAGACAGACAGACAGACAGACAGACAGACAGACAGACAGACAGACAGACAGACAGACAGACAGACAGACAGAGATAGATAGATAGATAGATAGATAGATAGATAGATAGATAGATAGATAGATAGATAGATAGATAGATAGATAGATAGATAGATAGATAGATAGATAGATAGATAGATAGATAGATAGATAGATAGATAGATAGATAGATAGATAGATAGATAGATAGATCTGCCTGCCCCTTGCTGTTCATACAGCTGTCATTTTCTCTGCTGCGTACGACAACATTAAGTCCTCTGAATTTTCTCAGGATCCATTCTTCTCCTCAATGGGTTGGCCAATCAATCTGCAATTGCACATGGGCATTGGACTTTGGCGTAGGCAGGGACTGACAAAGCTGATTGGACCATTTTCCCCAATTGAAGCTGTTTATGAGCAATTTGGCCAAAATGAGGAACCTGCTGTCTGTCTGCATCCATTTTTTCTCCTCAATGGGTTGGCCAATCAATCTGAAATTACACATGGGCATTGAGCATTGGCGTAGGCAGGGACTGACAAATAATTGTCCCATTTTCCTAAATGTAAGCTGTTTATGAGCATGTTGGGGTAAATGAGTTGAGAATCGCACCCCATTGTATTGATAATGAAACCCCTCACATCACCCCAGTGGTGTCTGTGGTAGCCAGTAGTTTGGTGTCTCTGGTAGCCGATAGTTTAGTGTCTGTGGTAGCTGGTAGTTTGGGAGAGAGAGGGAGAGGGAGGGAGAGGAGAGAAAGAGGAGAGAGAGAGGAGAGATAGGGGAGGGGGAGAGGAGGAGAGAGATGGGGAGAGAGGAGGTGGAGAGAGAGAGAGAGAGAGAAAGAGAGAGAGAGAGAGAGAGAGAGAGAGAGAGAGAGAGAGAGAGAGAGAGAGAGAGAGAGAGAGAGAGAGAGAGAGAGAGAGAGAGAGAGAGAGAGAGAGAGAGAGAGAGAGAGAGAGAGAGAGAGAGAGAGAGAGAGAGGACCTAGAACAGGGAGAGCAGGACAGCATACTGCGAGGCTGAAGTCACACACTGGCACACAGCTGCCATGACCCGTGCTCAGTAGAGGGAATGGAAATGGTGGTGGCAGATGGCTTTCTAATCAATCTGTTAGATTTAGTTGTTGTTGGCTTTATTCATGAAGTTTGTCGAGGTGATCGAGAACTAATCTTTATTCGCAATATCAATCTTGCGAGTTAGTTGTAATGGTTCACATTTTGCCCTGAGAGAGATACAGGGAGAGACACAGAGATACACACACAGTTGATTGAGTGAGCTTTCGATACAGGACTAACCCTATAAAACAGGTGAATATGGTAACATTGGTAACATACTGCAAAGCCATAATATAAAATTCCACTCATATGCTGATGATACCCAAATCTACCTCCAAACCTACCCTGACTCACACCTGGGCCCTCATTCATCAATAGTGTGCGTAGAACATTTCTATTTCCACACGTAAGCACGGAATGTAGAACTAGTGTACGCACAGGGAAGTCGGGATTCATCACACGGTGCGTACGCAGGCTCTATGGTCCTCCGTGTTGATGAATACCACTTTGTTCTACCGTCAATGCTCGTGCATGATTATCCATATATGGTCATGAAAATGAGGAAACACCCCCCATGGGATGTGAAATAATGGACTGACCCGAGCGGGACTCTGAGAAACTCCACGGAGAATTCACTGCTGTCGAACCAAGAAGACACTATCGCGTATTATGGGATAAATAAAAGGCGGATTTGTAAACGGTGATGTCAGATATCAACGGCTCCCTAAGACCATTGCTGCAATTCTGCCTGGACAGCTCAAAATACTAATAAAGACCGTTCGTTGACCACTGTTTGGCGTTGGTTGTGTGTCATTATAACCGTGCTGTAATATGAATGCCTTTATTAGTTGTGTTCGATTGGCTATATGATTTTTAGAGGCATCTATTTTGTTGTCGGCTAATAAAGACCGCGCTGGAATATGACTGCCTTTTCCCGTGTTGTTTGATACCCAGGGATTAAAGTTCTCCTCAATTCTATTCCAAATCGCGATGGATCTTCCGTCAATTTTCTACCTGCTGCATATGATTTCTAGAGGCATACTACAATCTATTTTGATGTCAGTATTGGGTAGCCTATATAAACAATATAATACGAGAGCATATACAAGAACAATGAATCTCACTGCATGTATGATGTAGCCTTTCAATACATGAACTTGAATTCCATCATGTTTGTGTGCGGGACTCACAAGGCTGTTGTCACAATGGGTGGTACCGGTGTACAGTAATAATAACAGTCCACACAATATCACGATCCATGCCATAGCCTATGTTCTATTAGGACATGATCTGTGACGACAAATGTTCTAGAATGTTTGATTAAGATATCATACTCTGACAGCATGCCTATGAGCAACAAAAACGCGAACTTGAATCCCATCATATAGTCTGTCCACTATCTGCATGGTGTCATTGCAATGCGTTTTCTATTCTTTCTTGTACAGTAAAAAGGGGGAAGAACACTATATTCATATGACTTATTCTGCTTACAGCTTCGAAATTCCACTTGTTTCGTTTAACGTAAAGCCTTTTAAATATAATCAAAACGTTCCCGTGTTTCGGCGGTCTGTGCGCAAAATAATAACGAGTTGAGCTTTATGATTTATGATGAATTGAAAATGGGGGACCCTGATGTAAACAGGATGAAAGTTGGTCTGCATCCCCAATTAACAATTGTATGTACTGAGCTGTACTGTACTGTACCCATTCTGCAATCTGTTAATAAACCTTTCAATCAATCAATCAATCAATCAAGCTACGCGGAGCGCAGTCAGTCAGTAGCCTACACCCCGTATATTCCGATAACGCTATATAAACCATGCTGCATTCATTCTGAGAGAAAGATCTATTATTCCAAATGCTATTTATAGGGTTTTGACCATAATTACACTACTGTTGCTATTTTACAATGAACTATAATGAACTACGGTTCGTACAGAACATGCCAGTGTTATTATGCACAGAAGCTCATTTCCTTGTTGTAATAATATATTCTACCACTGGGGGCTAGGTACGCCAGGTCTGAACTGTGCGTAGATGTAAGCACGAAGTCAAGTTCAAGTTGAAATTGATGAATCCCACTCTTTGCTTAGAAATGATCGTACGCACAGGGTAAGCACAGATCTGTGCGTAGAACACGTTGATGAATGAGGGCCCTGGTCTGTCAAACCTCCTTCTACCCCCTGAGGAAAATTTCTAAACTTAGACCCTCACTCTCCCAATCCGACACTGAAAGACCGGTCCATGCTTTCCTCAGTCCCTGCATCGACTACTGTAACTCTCTGCTGGCAGGCCTTCCCCCCCAAAACCATCCAGAGGTTACAGTATGTCCAGAACAGTCTCCTCACCAACACCCGGAAAACTCAGCACATCACCTTCAAGATTATCCTGCTGGTCTACAAGGCTATTAACCCTAAAAGACCCAGATATATTTCAACTTTTTTTCAAAAAAAAATTCCAACCTTTTCAGATAAATGAACCGGATTTACCACCACTAGTTACCAAGACAAGATCTGGAAAGGCAACTCCTCCCAACGTATTTTCACAAAACAACCTCTGCATTTAGATTCTGACCGGGCAAAATCCGTAATCAAAGCCACAATGTTGTTATTTATAGCGAACTACAGTATATGCAGCTCAATGCAGTCGCAGGTAGTTTGTTATTTCAGTACATAACGTCAAGCCACCAGGTTACTATTTCCTCTCATAGTCACAACAGGTCATTGTCAAAGAGTTATCCACTATTGTTCTGAAGGATCAGATTAAACCAAATATATATATTTATTTATATATATATATATTTAATTGTATTTGTATATCCCCTGATATCCCTTGTATATTCCTTGTACAATATGCATTGAATATCCCTTCTAGTCTACTGAACATCCCATAATAGTCTCCATTCTACCATTGGACGAGACCTTGGTGCCAGGTCGCCATACCCCTCAGACCAGGTTCAATCGTACCGCTCAACATGTATGGACAAGTCCTAGTTCCGCGTAGGAATATGTCTACCGCACCACTAATGGTACTATTTGTTCATAGTGCGTATATATACTGCGCTATTAAAGTAGAGCTTTCTTTTAGTCCAGTTCCTTACCCTCCAACAGAGTGACAGACGCAAAAGCCTCCCCGCGAACCACGTGTGGGCAGTAAGGCCAATTCGGCCCAGTATCGGCATTGAGACATCGTGTATATTAATATTTGAATAGTCATATTTGGCACTATATCGTCGAGTTGGACGTATTCTATTAAGCTAATAATAGTCTATTCATATGTAGTGCCTCGTGCGGTAAGAGTTCTATAGTAATCAGCACCCCCATCGTTTCGGGCATCAGCTGGACGCTTATCCAGGGTGGTTGACCCCACGTGAAGCTGCACCCGAGGAGCTCCAGGCCAAAGAGCGAGTGGACCTGTATATTGGATTATTCTACCGACGACGGCTAGCCTTCCCCGGCTTGGATTATGCTTTGAGTACTTTGATTATTCTATGGATAAAGGCCAACACTGCGGTGTGTTGGAAATACCCCCCCCGGAGAGGACGACAGGTGAGAAGACGCTCTACACGACGAGGTCGCCTCACGTCTCTCCATCGTGGACCGGAGGACGCCGGCCACAGAGAGTCCAACTGCTTTCATCTGTGGATCGAGGATCGCTGGGCACCGGGTCGCCCGACTGTGGGCTCTCCCAGGATACCCTCGGCCAGACGGGATACAGCCAGACTCTACCCCCCCCCCCCTCCAGCTGTCCTACAAGCAGTCGGAACCTTCCCCTAGTGTATCCAGCTATATAATCATTCAAGTATCATTGCTATTGTTCCCTAAATATTCCAGGTTGTATATTTGCTTCCTGCGCAATCAGAGATTGGACATTCGATATTGATCTACCTACGAATACTCATTTGCCATAAAAGTGCATACTATTTCAAATCATAAATGTAATTAAGTGATCGTTGTACATACCTTTTGCTATGTATTAAAACTCAGACTTTCGACTTGGTACATTTGTGTTGGATCCGTTTCATCAGGTGGGAGTGTTTATCATAATTATTTATACCTAGTACTGGGTGGCCAGAGTCTAAAGTACAAGAGGTAGTGGTAGTAAGTATCATATCTAACAATACAGTCAGGGAATTGTACCCCTCAGTTACAATTGGTCCTTCGAGCCGGAGGGTAATCAGTGTAATATTAATATAGTGTTATTAATATTAAAATGGCCTATGATGAACACTCCACGAAACGATCCTCCTAACCAACAACGCCCGCGGCGCAAACGACAGCTCCCTCAGTACCTAGAGGCTTACGCTGTCAGTCAACAACCTAGTCTTCTACCAACAGTAAACGCGGTAAAACTAGAAAGTAAAATTATGTCTAACCCTAACGACCAGGCTACCCCGACCATAGAGGCCCCTATGGGTTCTAACGTAACTGACCCAGCTCACGGTGGGGACCAGGGGGAACCAGACATGACTTTACACCCCGCCAATACCGAAGAAGTAGTCCC
This sequence comes from Notolepis coatsorum, assembly GCF_963971535.1. Taxonomy (NCBI): domain Eukaryota; kingdom Metazoa; phylum Chordata; class Actinopteri; order Aulopiformes; family Paralepididae; genus Notolepis; species Notolepis coatsorum. The sequence goes on from NC_140174.1 coordinate 106,344,576, forward strand.
CGACGAGTCCCGGGAGGAAGACAACACTACCGAGAGAGAACTCGGCACGGAAGAAGATGAGGAGAGCACCGTGGAGATAGAGCTCCAAGACTCCGCACGGAGTACCCCAAGGGACGGCTCCCCTATACAACCGTCTTCTCCCAGCGAGGCAGAGAGGACACTACAGCAGGCATTCCTCGTCAGCCTGAAAGCCTCTACTGAACGCGATAGACTCCAGGGTGAACGCGATCGATTGCAGATACAGCAACGGAGCGAAGAAGAACACATACGCCTGGAAATAAGACGCATTCAGATGGAAGAGAATATGGCAAGAGACCGGGCCGACGCCCAGCGCGCCGCCACCGGTGCCCAGAGAGAATCGGATCTCACCAAGCGCGAAGCCGAGCGCGACAGAGCACAAGCGCAACTAATAGAACAGCTGATCAGAAGGACAACACCCCCTCCCTCCACCAGAGGCTCCAGGAACTCGTCTAGACATCACTCCAGGGCGGCATCCCCTAGCCGAGTAAGCGACCCTGAACTTGACCAACAGACGAGGTTTATACCCCCCGCAGACCCCCTTCCCCAACCGGTCCAAGCGAGACCCAGCCACCGGGAAGGAGCAGCATACACTGCGGAGAGGCTAAATCAGAGACTACAAGCCCTGGATGACCTAACGGAAGACGAAGAGGAAGAGGAGGAGAACCACGCCCGACGACAGCACAGTACTCTACCGGACCAGGAGGTCCAGTACAGCCCAGGCTATACCCCCGCGGAGCTGCGCTACAGACCCCCGACGCTATTCACGGGTGAGCACGACGCACGACCCGCACCGAGGAACAGCACCTGGACCAGCGGGCCATGGTACACAGCCGGTACCAGCCCACGCCAAGGAGCAGGAGGAGACTCGCCTAGGAGGCCTCTCCCCCAACGCTCGCCGATGTATCAACAATCCGCGTCATACATTGGCACACCTATGGTACCAGACTTCACCCAGGAGAACCGGGCCCAGTATACGGAGCTCCGCATGTGTCTGGAGACAATGTTGGTGGATGTCATTGATGAACGCCATAAATACGCGATACTACTGAAGCATTTAAAGGTACCCCGCGCGCACAACATAGCGCTCGCCTACGCCACTTCCACGACCCCATACACCGCAGCGCTGGTAGCGTTGGACCAGAGATATGGACGTATATGGGATTACGTGATCCAGGAGATCAGGCACATCGACCGCCTACCCCCAGCAACAGACAATCGAGCACTGGACGACCTGTCCATCAGAGTGCAGTCCCTGGTAGGGATGCTGGGAGCGCAGAGGGAAAAGGGTAGGCATGAACTATACGCCAACTCAAATGTAGAGAGGATCTTGGAGAAGCTACCGCCCGCCCGACAGGAGCGCTTTAGGCGGCAGAGAGACCACCGAGACCCTAATGGCCCCGAACCGAACCTCCTCGATCTAGCCGACTTCCTGGCGAGAGAAGTCAGCAGCTTACGGCTAGATACATTCGGACGGAGCACCCCTGGCTCCAGAGAAGGAACCAGGAGACTAAATGATGGAAGAAGATCGGTGACTGTCATGCACCAATCGGAGTCAGTGCCAAGCAGTAGGAGCCACAATACCCCCTCAAGAAAGGAGAAGTGGAAGATAGTGTGCCCCTACTGTGAGAAAGAACACTGGCTGTCACAATGTGACTCATTCCCCAAGATGAATGCGGAGGAAGCGAGTCAATGGATAAAGTCCAACAGACGCTGTTTTCGCTGTGCACGATCACACATGGCAGCCGAATGCCGCTTAAAGAAAAAGTGCAGTCGGTGCGATGGAGCCCATCTGGACATACTCCATGACAGTAACAGACGGCGGCCTCCACCCGCACCATCAAGCAGCAAAGCAAGCGTCATGTACATCGACCCCGCCAGCAGCAGCGGAGCCAGAGTGCTCTTAAAGGTAGTCCGTGTGATATTGAGCTACCAGAATAAAGTCATGGACACTTACGCCGTCCTTGATGACGGGTCAGAGAAGACCCTTCTGCTCGCGTCCGCTGCGGCCCAGCTAGGGCTGCGGGGGAGCGAAAACCAAATGACAATTCGGACAATAAGAAGAGATTTGAAAACGATAAAGGGCGAGAATGTCTCATTCTCTATCGCAGCAAGCGGCCAGCCCGAGCGACGGTACAGGATTACAGACGCTTTCACCAGCCAAGAAATAGGACTCTCGCGGTACACATACCCCGTAGCCAAGCTGATGGAGAAATATGTACATCTACGCAAGCTACCGATCCCACTCATAGACGGTGCTACCCCGACACTGTTGATAGGCTCCGACCATGCAGACCTCATTGTCCCGATAGACCGGGTTCATACCGGACCCAGAGGCTGTCCTGCAGCAGTCGAGACCCGCCTAGGATGGACTCTCCAAGGCCCACTCGCCAAATCTCTCAACCGAACCACAGCCACTAGCTGTCTCCACTCCCGAGTCACAGAGGGAGACACCGCACTCCTGCAGCATGTAGAGAGGCTATGGACCTTAGAACAAATGCCCTTTAAGAACGAAAAGAAAGACATTCGCCCTAAAGACGACATCTACGCCATTAACCTCCTCGAGACGGGAACAAAGAGAGTCCCAGTCAGCGGCGTGTTGAGATACGCCACGCCACTCCTGCGGCGGGAAGGGATGCCTACCTTTCACGCAAAGAAAGACGCCACAGAGCGGTACCTACTAAACACAGAGCGGCGCTTAGCCAAGGACCCCGCCCAAGAAAGTGTATACCGCGCTGAGATTGAGAAGCTCATCACAGCGGGACACGTCACAAAGATTGACATTAAAGAGGCCGACCAGACGACTGAATCGTGGTACGTGCCCCACCACAAGGTTCATCACAACGGCAAAGACCGCATCGTGTTTAACTGCAGCTACCAGATCGGATCCCAAAATCTGAATAAAGAGCTATTGCCCGGTCCTACACTCGGCCCCTCCCTACTAGGCGTACTACTCCGCTTCCGCCAGGACAAGGTGGCTATCAGCGGGGATATCAAAGGGATGTTCCTGCAGGTGAGATTAGTAGAGGAGGACAAGCCCCTGTTGCGGTTCATATGGAGAGAGAGGCCAGGAGATGAGCACCCAGCCATCTACCAATGGGAAGTCCTCCCTTTCGGAACTACATGCAGCCCATGCTGTGCTACATTTGCACTACAGAGACATGTCGCAGAGGACCCAGCAGCAGACGAAGAGGTCCGACACAGTGTGAAGAACAGCTTCTACGTAGATAACTGTCTACAAAGCGTTTCGACCCAGAAAGAAGCCGAGGCTCTCCTACTTAAACTCCGCGCCTCTCTGATCAAAGGCGGCTTTGATCTCAGGCAGTGGGCCAGCAGCGATCCGCACGTACTGCGCAGCCTCTCCTCCGAGGACAAGGCAGCGAGCAGCGAGACCTGGATGGCCACAATCCCAGGAGAAGCCCAAGAGATGACACTAGGACTAGTGTGGCGCTTCAAAACAGATTCGCTCCACTATAGACACAAACCCCTGACCACGGAGCAGGGAAGGTCGACGGCAATACCGACCACCAGACGGAGTGTGTACAGAACACTCGCCCGACAATATGACCCGTTAGGATGTATACTACCGTACACCACCAGGGCAAAGATGATTGTACGAGCATTGTGGGACAAGGACCAGGGCTGGGACGACCCCATTCCTGCACACCTTGCATCGACCAGGAGAGAGTGGGAGATGGAACTCCACTCACTCCCAGGCGTTAATATACGCCGAAGCTACTTCCCACCCACGGTGAGGCCAGAGACATGTAAAATGGATTTACACGTCTTCAGTGACGCCTCCGAGGTCGCCTACGGATCAGTAGCCTACTTGCGGGCCCAAGAAGAGGGGGGAGAGATCTACACAGCATTCATCCTCGCCCGCTCGAGAATAGCCCCACGCAAGCAACAGTATATCCCACGTCTAGAGCTCTGCGCAGCCCTCGCAGGAGCGCATCTAGCCACGCTCATCCAACGTGAGCTCACCATTCCGGTGCATAGAACAATCCTGTGGTCAGATTCCACGACAGTACTCGCCTGGATCAAATCGGATTCATGCAAATACAAAGTCTTCGTGGGAGTCAGAGTCACTGAGATTCAAGAGTTAACCGGAGAGTTAACCGGAGAAGCAAACTGGCGCTATGTTGATACAAAACACAACCCAGCTGACGTCATCACCCGGGGAATGTCCCTAGATGACTTAACCCGTCATAACATCTACAGTGACGGACCAGCATTCCTCAAGCTCCCGGAAGGAGATTGGCCCACGCCCACCCCGAGGGAAGCAAGTGACGAGGAGGCTGAGAATAAGAAACCCATGTTCTGTGGATTGAGCACTGTTGTCTCCGCAGACCCCAACATAGACGATTGCATTACCATAGAGAGTGCGCAGCAACGGACATTCCTGCGGCACCACCCAGAGATTAAGTCCCCCGCTGATATGTCAGCAGCTGACTACGAGGAAGCAGAACTGCTTCTACTGCAACGAGCCCAGAGAGACTCGTTCCCCGATGAACTAGACTGTCTACAGGGAGGAAAGCCCGTCCCATCAGACAGCAGATTGATTCATCTGGCCCCCGAGAGTGACACACATACCCTCATCAGAGTGGGTGGTCGCCTGCGGAGAGCCCCCAATTTACCGGATGACATTAAGTACCCGATCGTATTGAACAGCCGACACAAGGTCACAGAGCTGATTATAAAGAAATACGACGAGGATGTACACCACGCAGGAGCAGAGAGAGTCTTCGCGGAAATCAGACGTCGTTACTGGATACTTCAAGGAAGAGAGGCGGTGCGACGCTTCCAGCGAACCTGTCTAGACTGCCGAAAGTGGCGCGCGCAGCCCAGCATACCACGGATGGCTGACCTACCTCCATGTCGCCTCCGACTCGGCGACAAGCCATTCCACTCAACAGGCATGGACTGTTTTGGCCCGCTGCACATAAAGAAAGGAAGAGGCACCGAGAAGCGGTGGGGTATTGTATTCAAATGCATGACCACCAGAGCGATACATATCGAGCTCCTTCCGACCATGAGCGCAGACTCATTCCTTATGGCCTTCCGAAGATTCACATCACGGAAAGGAAAACCGTCTACATTATTGTCCGATCACGGGACAAACTTCAAAGGCGGATAAAGAGAGCTGAGGGAGAGCTTCCAAGCTATGGGCCCAGAACTTAAGACCCACCTCGCTCCAGCCCAGATTGACTTCCAATTCAACCCCCCAAACGCACCCCACTTCGGTGGAACTTGGGAACGAGAAGTACGTTCTATAAAGACAGCCCTGTACGCAGTACTTGGGGCCCAGACTGTGGCGGAAGAAGTCCTAATGACAGTCCTCACGGAGATTGAGGGAGTATTGAACTCAAAGCCCCTCGGTCACGTCTCCAGTGATGTAGCAGATGTCGACCCAGTCACCCCCAACACCCTCCTGATGGGGCGGCTAGATCCCGCGTTACCCCAGACAATGTACCGGCCTGAAGAAGCGAACGGCCGACGAATGTGGAGGTACAGCCAAGTATTAGCCGACAAGTTTTGGAGCAGTTTCCTACTGCACTACCTACCGTCTCTACAGACCCGCCAGAAGTGGGTAAAAGAGAGAGACAATTTGACGGAAGGAACAGTCGTCATGATTATTGACCAGTCACTACCCAGAGCTATGTGGCCGGCTGGCCGCGTAAGCAAAGTGATCACCGGTGCCGATGGCAAGGTCCGAGCAGCTGAAGTACTCGTCCAGGGGCGCATTTACACCCGTCCTGTGGCGAGGCTCATAGAACTGCCCCGACTCCCAGACACAATCGATGATGACCATGACCCTATGACTTTGTGAGTTGACTGACCCTTACAGCGAACCCTTGAGTGGTAGACAGTGCGGTTAATCTGTCTCTGCTTAACTAATTGGGTTGGGACCAATTAGGGGGCGGCTGTTCTGAAGGATCAGATTAAACCGAATATATATATTTATTTATATATATATATTTAATTGTATTTGTATATCCCCTGATATCCCTTGTATATTCCTTGTACAATATGCATTGAATATCCCTTCTAGTCTACTGAACATCCCATAATAGTCTCCATTCTACCATTGGACGAGACCTTGGTGCCAGGTCGCCATACCCCTCAGACCAGGTTCAATCGTACCGCTCAACATGTATGGACAAGTCCTAGTTCCGCGTAGGAATATGTCTACCGCACCACTAATGGTACTATTTGTTCATAGTGCGTATATATACTGCGCTATTAAAGTAGAGCTTTCTTTTAGTCCAGTTCCTTACCCTCCAACAGAGTGACAGACGCAAAAGCCTCCCCGCGAACCACGTGTGGGCAGTAAGGCCAATTCGGCCCAGTATCGGCATTGAGACATCGTGTATATTAATATTTGAATAGTCATATTTGGCACTATATCGTCGAGTTGGACGTATTCTATTAAGCTGATAATAGTCTATTCATATGTAGTGCCTCGTGCGGTAAGAGTTCTATAGTAATCAGCACCCCCATCGTTTCGGGCATCAGCTGGACGCTTATCCAGGGTGGTTGACCCCACGTGAAGCTGCACCCGAGGAGCTCCAGGCCAAAGAGCGAGTGGACCTGTATATTGGATTATTCTACCGACGACGGCTAGCCTTCCCCGGCTTGGATTATGCTTTGAGTACTTTGATTATTCTATGGATAAAGGCCAACACTGCGGTGTGTTGGAAATACCCCCCCCGGAGAGGACGACAGGTGAGAAGACGCTCTACACGACGAGGTCGCCTCACGTCTCTCCATCGTGGACCGGAGGACGCCGGCCACATAGAGTCCAACTGCTTTCATCTGTGGATCGAGGATCGCTGGGCACCGGGTCGCACGACTGTGGGCTCTCCCAGGATACCCTCGGCCAGACGGGATACAGCCAGACTCTACCCCCCCCCCTCCAGCTGTCCTACAAGCAGTCGGAAACCTTCCCCTAGTGTATCCAGCTATATAATCATTCAAGTATCATTGCTATTGTTCCCTAAATATTCCAGGTTGTATATTTGCTTCCTGCGCAATCAGAGATTGGACATTCGATATTGATCTACCTACGAATACTCATTTGCCATAAAAGTGCATACTATTTCAAATCATAAATGTAATTAAGTGATCGTTGTACATACCTTTTGCTATGTATTAAAACTCAGACTTTCGACTTGGTACATTTGTGTTGGATCCGTTTCATCAGGTGGGAGTGTTTATCATAATTATTTATACCTAGTACTGGGTGGCCAGAGTCTAAAGTACAAGAGGTAGTGGTAGTAAGTATCATATCTAACAATACAGTCAGGGAATTGTACCCCTCAGTTACAACTATACTGTATAGAGGGATAGACTCCAGAGAAAAGTTACCAGACTGCCCACAACTATTTGATTGGAATAGAATAGAAGTACTTTACACCACATAAAAGAAGGCTCTACATCCTTGTGCAGACGTTGAAGCATCTCAGCCTTCGGAGGAAGTAGAGTCGGCTCTGGCCCTTCTTGTAGAGTGCCTCAGCGTGTGTTGACCCGTTCAGTTTGTGCACTCTTGAGGTCTCCAATAAAGAAAGCCATTTGCTGTAATTTCCTGCAACTTAAAACATAATTTTTATAAAAGAGAAGAAATGTATTTAATTCTTTTAAAACACATGGTGGCGCATTGTCATATTCCATTATTTATATATTGTGTATATATATATATATATATATATGCGTTTCTAGCACATGGTGTTATGGTTTGTAACCGACCCCAATCGCACAACACAAGACAGGTATGAGAGTAAGCCAAAACAGGGCAAATATTTATTATAGAACAAAAAGCGGCACAGTCCCTTTAAGGGAAAACACAAAAACACTAGAGTCAAGGAAATCTGGAAAATGCGGCACTGTGCCTTTAAGAGGCGAACAGGCTAAGGGCCAGGGCTAAGGACCAGGGCTAAGTGTCAGGGCCAGGAACAGGGGCACTGGAGAGGGGGACAGGGACAGAGGCCCGGAGAGGCGGGCTGGAGACAGCGACAGAGAACAGGGTTAAGGCCTTGGACAGGGCGAGGGCCAGAGCTGCTTACAGGGATGAGGACAGGGTTCCGACGGTGGAGGCCTGGCACGGGGACAGGGGCCCGACGGCGGAGGCCTGGCACGGGAACAGGCGCCCGACGGCGGAAGCCTGGCACGGGGACAGGGGCCCGACGGCGGGGGCCTGGCACGGGAACAGGGGCCCGACAGCGGGGCCTGGCACGGAGATCCTCCTCCTCTTCTTCGGATGCTGCAGACGGGCAGCGCAGAACAAAGGGGGTCCCAGGGGACCGGGATGGGAACACGCCGTCCTCCCGTGGAATACTAGGGAGCGACGACGAGCCTGGGTCCAAGGGGAACGGGATGGGCACACGCCGTCCTCCCGTGGAATACTAGGGAGCGATGACGAGCCTCACCCCCAGGAACGAGGATCACGAAGAGACGCCTTCCTCCCGTGGAATCGGGAGCGATGACGAGCCGGCTTGACGTCTGGAGTGGGAACACTGGAAAACCTCCCGTAGAGAATTAGAGAGCGAAGACGGTGTCCCACTCCAGGCAAACGGCGACAGGTGGTGAAGGTTGGGCCGTCGTCTCACGCCGGAGACGCGGCAGGTGATGGTGACGTACAGAATGGTAACGTACAGAACTCCATGAACAAAGACACAGATACAGAGTCCAGAACACAGATCGACCCGACAAGGACTGGAGGGGAGTCTGCCACCTAAGTACTCTCCAGCAGATTGCAAACTCCCAACAAGTGCGTGAGGGTAGAGGAACAGAATGTCCAAGGGTGGGGGCTGGTGAAGAGTAGGAGGCAGGCAAAAGTTCTCACAAGGGTGGGGGCTGGTGAAGAGAGTAGACAGGGAAAAGCTCAGGGAACAGGCGAATCCTCACAGTACCTCCCCCCCCACGGGAGCCACCGGGCGACCGAAAAAAGCAGACAGCGGGGCAGGGGACATGACAAAGCAACAAACAAAAAAAAATTGGCCATGCTAGCAGGGGAAGCTACACCTAAAGTGGGGCTAGCAGAGGGACTGGGTAGCTGCCAGAGCATTGCTAGCTACAGGGCCTATGCTAGCTGTACTGCTACATTAGCATAGAGACTGCGCTAGCTGCCGGAGCTAGGCTAGCAGACAGGGCTGGACCAGCAAAGGAGAACAAGCTAGCTGGAAGGACAGTCCTAGCTGTGGGGAAACAGGGTAGCTAACAGGGGAGCTAACGAGGCTAACAGGGGAGTCAACAGGGGAACTAACAGGCTGTGACAGCTCTAAAGTTCCAAAGATATTTTGGTGGATAGTGGTGGATGGGCATTAGGTAAAACAACTGATGAACTCAATCCATCTTCACATGTGCAGGATGGAATAACAAGTCCTCATCTCATCTCAAAGCATAATGAGGAAACACAAGTGAACACGCTTTCACAGATAACAAGCTAAAAACACATTAATTATTGAAAGAGTTTATTTAGTTTAAATGATTAATTGGGAACACAACAACAGCAATTGCCTTGTTATTTAAATTAGTCATCATCTTATCTTGTACATATTTAATGTGCAAGTATTCGCTTGCACATTAAATATGAATTGGAAATGTTATTAAGCGTCCGTTTAAACACCAGTAATCCTAAATAATATGATCCCTGTTAACTCTAATAATAAACCAAAACGATCCCCTTGTGTGGTGTTTGAGTCTGTGGGACCCGTTTTCAATGTTTACTAGAAGAGAAATGATACAATTAATTATTATTTAGACTCATTGGCCTTGGCTGATTTTCTCTGAAAAACACACACAAAAACACACACACAAAACAAAACACAAAACACACACATATATATATATATATATATATATATATATATATATATATATATATATATATATATATATATATATATATATATATATATATATATATATATATATAAATAGAACATAAAAGAACACCCCCCCCCCACCTCATAAAACCTTTATATAACCAGAAATAAAAACCAATCGAGACAGAGGTATTTTTTTCAAGGGTGATCTGGCCAAGAAGGCAAGCACGAATGATGTCAATACATATACATAACAAAGCACAATACACATACAAGTTGTCAGTAGACTAAAATATAACCGAAAAATATTCAGCTTAATTTAATAAAATACAAGCACAATAAAACAGTAACAACCAACCTCAGCGTACTGAGGGGACAGAGGCAGTGGAAAAGTGCTACACATCAAAGCAGGAGCAGCAGATATATTTTGTAGTAGTACAGAGAGATCGGAGAGGCCAGTTTGAGACGTGTCTGGAGGTCATTCCAGGACCAAGGGCCGAAATAAAATAGGCTTCCTTGTACTTGCCTCAGTCCGCACGGGTGGCATTTTAAAGTACATCCAGGTGCTGGATCTGAGATTGAGGGAGTTTTGATGTGTAGTGTTCAAGACATGAAAATGTGGAAATTAAGGTTGAAAACAAGTCAACCTCACTGTCTGCCTCCACCTTGTTTCATTTATATTTATAAAGATAAACATGATGTATTTCATTCCATTGATTACAGCCATTTTATTAAAATAAAAAAATAATTGGCACTTTTATTGATTAGGAAGAGAGAGATAGAAAAGCCAACTACAGTATAATTTCCTTCCCTCAAATGTAGATTTTAATATACATTAAATACCTAAAAGTTCTAACTATAACTTTATATATAGAATCAATTGACCATTTTGGGGCTGGGGGGGGGGGGGGGGGGTGGGGGTGGTGTAGGCCACTTAGCAGGTCAGGTCAGGCCACCAGGAGACCAGCCGGTGATCCCAATGGCCTGGCAGTCAGGATCAGTGATGCCAGTAACTAGTTACTAAGTAATAGTAATCTAACTCGTTACTTTTTACAAGCCAGTAATCTGATTACAGTTACTTTTCCAAGTGGCTGTGCGTTACTATTTAGTTACTATCTCATAATGCTGATGATAAGAGAGCCAGGGGTACAGTCAGCTAGACCGGAGATGGGACGTGCGCTCGCGCACGCACGCACACAGCCACGCACACATGATAATAACAAACTATAATACCATGTTTTATATTACACAACGGTTTTACAATTTAATTTTTAATAAAAAATGTATTATATACATTTTCTATTTTATTTCGTTTTGGAACCTAGAGTGCCTGAGCAGTGGACAGCTGTGACCCCATATGTGGCCTGATGGCTGATGACGTCTCATGATGACCTGTCTGAGCAGCCAATCATGATTTATGACATTATGCACTTTCAATAAAGCATTATGTAATTTTTTTTTTTAATTTTGTCATTCTTATGTTGTGGCAGCAGCAGGGGGGACGACCACGACTTCGTAACCTAGTTACTTGTAATCAGTAAAGTAACTAGATTACTTTTTAAAGGAGTAATCAGTAATCTGTAATCAGATTATTTTTAAGTAATCTGTGGCATCACTGGTCAGGATGGGACAGATACCCCTAGTAGTAGAACATTACGATCATCTACTACTGGTTTATTGAAGGTTCCCAGCAACATTTCTGTATATCTTTACTGTATATTTTATATTAGAATGTAACATAGTAAATGTATATCCCGGACCGTATTTTATTCTTAGGCTTATTGTTATTCTTATTCGTGACTTTTGTTTTGTCTACCTAAATGTTTACTGTTTACTGTGAGCGATTTGCAGTGCCAAATTTCCCTCGGGATTAATAAAGTATTTCTATTCTATTCTATTTTATTCTATCCACTATCGGTCAACCTCTAGTGGCAAAATGGACATTTATTTATATGAAAATGTTTTATATGTTAAAATGATGCATCCTACAAGTAACTTAAAACGAGAATCTTAGTTTTCTTCTTAATTTTGAGTCTGAAGATGTCATCGCTCCACGTAAGTCGACCTGGAAACAGTAGTCAATGCATTCATCACATCATGCCTTGACTACTGCAATGCCCTCTACACCGGCATCAGTCAGGCAGCCATGTCCCGCCTCAAAATGGTCCAGCACTCTGCAGCTAGGTTCCTTACCGGCACCAGAAAGAAAGAGCACATCACCCCAGTCCTAGCCTCCCTACACTGGCTCCCAGTCCCACTTAGAATAGATTTCAAAATCCTCCTCCTCACCTTCAAGGCACTATCGGGTGCAGCACCCCTATACATCACAGAGCTCATCACCCCCTACGCAGCACCCAGGTCACTAAGATCCTCCAACCAGGCTCGGCTGGTCCCCCCCCCCGCACCAGACTAAAAAAGAGAGGCGATCGCTCCTTCAAGGCCGTAGCCCCCAAACTATGGAACCAGCTTCCCCTGGAGATTCGATCTGCCCCTACGCTGGAGACATTTAAGGCCCGTTTAAAAACCCACTTTTATTCCATAGCCTTCGATTAATCCTGATTCCCCCACACCCTAACCCACACACTCCCATGCAATTTGATCCTGCCCCCTCCCTCTTGTATCTCTTCTTGTGCTCCTCTGTCCCTGCTGTGCTATACTGTACTTTGTGCTCCCCTATCCACTTGTCCTATTTTTTTAATGTACTGTCCTGCCCTGTTGTGCCTTTTTGTATTTGTGTATTTTATAGGACATTGATTTTATGCTTTGACTGTACTGTACAGCACTTTGGTTGGCTCTCGAGCTTTTAAATGTGCTCTATAAATAAATGACTTGACTTGACTTGACTTGACTTAAGTGCACTGTAATAAATCCAACAGAGGCTGTCTCTTAAAGTGTTTGAACTTTAACTCCACAGCACGTACAGTGTCCATACAGAGCCAAGCAGCAAGGTGTGTCGGTGGTCAAAGACAGTGGAAGGTCACAGTTTTGAACCCACCTGTGATAGCCAATGTGCAATCCCTGTGTGCAATCAAGTGTCCTTGAGCTAGACACACGAACCACTGCTGTGTCACTGTCTCGGCTGACCCCATGTGTCGACTCAATTCTCACCCAAAGCCATTAAAACATTCCTATACAACTTTGTGTATAGCCAAACAAATGCACTAGCCATATGCCAAATGATTCAGGATTATTAAAAACATTTTCTTTTTAACAAGTCTAAAGTCTGAGTCTGCACCTTCCGAGTCCGAATGCAGTCAATGCTCGAGTCCAAGTCCAAGTCACGAGTCCTGAAAATCAGTCCGAGTCCTGGACTCGAGTACTACAACACTGCTACACAGTACAGTCAAAGTGTTCCCACCTGACCACACCATTAGAGGCAACATTCTGAGAAGTCCACCTGTTTTCTACCCAGAAGACACCACTGTCTTCCTCATTTGAGATTCAGCAGTGGTTGGAAAGACGGGACTTTAACGCATTACTCTCCTTTAGTGGAAAGAGTGATGGGGAAGAGTAACCTCATTACAGAATAAATCTGAGCGTCTAGGTGACGGTGTACCACACAAGAACAGTCAATTTCCCCTACACACATTGAAAAAGATCGGCTGACTCGAATGCCGTTTCAGAATAATGTGTTTATTTATTTATTACTTTATAAAAATATAATACAAATATATATATATATATTATATTATATATTTTATTTATATTATATATAAATATAATATAAAATAAAATAACAGCTTGGTGCTGTTGTGTTCGTACTGCTTGGTGCTGTTGTGTTCGTACTGCTTGGTGTTGTTGTGTTCGTACTGCTTGGTGTTGTTGTGTTCGTACTGCTTGGTACTGTTGTGTTCGTACTGCTTGGTACTGTTGTGTTCGTACTGCTTGGTGTTGTTGTGTTCGTACTGCTTGGTACTGTTGTGTTTGTACTGCTTGGTGTTGTTGTGTTCGTACTGCTTGGTACTGTTGTGTTCGTACTGCTTGGTACTGTTGTGTTCGTACTGCTTGGTACTGTTGTGTTCGTACTGCTTGGTACTGTTGTGTTTGTACTGCTTGGTGTTGTTGTGTTCGTACTGCTTGGTACTGTTGTGTTTGTACTGCTTGGTGTTGTTGTGTTCATACTGCTTGGTACTGTTGTGTTCGTACTGCTTGGTGCTGTTGTGTTCGTACTGCTTGGTACTGTTGTGTTCATACTGCTTGGTACTGTTGTGTTCGTACTGCTTGGTACTGTTGTGTTCATACTGCTTGGTACTGTTGTGTTCGTACTGCTTGGTACTGTTGTGTTCATACTGCTTGGTACTGTTGTGTTCATACTGCTTGGTACTGTTGTGTTCGTACTGCTTGGTACTGTTGTGTTCATACTGCTTGGTGTTGTTGTGTTCGTACTGCTTGGTGCTGTTGTGTTCATACTGCTTGGTGTTGTTGTGTTGTTGGTAACTCAGGCTGAGCGTGGGCTGATGAAGTCCAGCACTTGGCTTGAGCCCCGACAGACAGATGCAGCAAGTTGAGCCCAGCTGTAGACAGCTATCATCATTATGATTATGCAAGTCATGCACGCCAAATCTGTCTCTGACCCTGTGTGTGTGTGTGTGTGTGTGTGTGTGTGTGTGTGTGTGTGTGTGTGTGTGTGTGTGTGTGTGTGTGTGTGTGTGTGTGTGTGTGTGTGTGTGTGTGTGTGTGTGTGTGTGTGTGTGTGTGTGTGTGTGTGTGTGTGTGTGTGTGTGTGTGTGTGTGTGTGTGTGTGTGTGTGTGTGTGTGTGTGTGTGTGTGTGTGTTGGTGGAGGCTGCTGTTGCAGAAAGTCCTCATCTATTCACGACAGGGTGGGAGGGGGTGGTAGATGGTGTTGTAAGCGAGTTTGTGTTATTGAGGGCATGGGCATGTGCATAGTGTGTGTGCATATGTGTGTGTGTGTGCATATGTGTGTGTTTGTGTATAGGGTGTTCAGGCAGAAACCAGCTAATTTGGTGTAAATGAGTCTGAGAGCTCTGGGCAGCAGGAGACACATTCAGTGGACGATGATACTATGACCAGGAGACAGTATGATATATACTCTGACCAGGAGACAGTATGATATATACTCTGACCAGGAGACAGTATGATATATACTCTGACCAGGAGACAGTATGATATATACTCTGACCAGAGGACAGTATGATATATACTCTGACCAGGAGACAGTATGATATATACTCTGACCAGGAGACAGTATGATATATACTCTGACCAGGAGACAGTATGATATATACTCTGACCAGAGGACAGTATGATATATACTCTGACCAGGAGACAGTATGATATATACTCTGACCAGGAGACAGTATGATATATACTCTGACCAGGAGACAGTATGATATATTATCTGACCAGGAGACAGTATGATATATACTCTGACCAGAGGACAGACAGTATGATATATACTCTGACCAGAGGACAGACAGTATGATATATAATCTGACCAGGAGACAGTATGATATATACTCTGTCCAGAGGACAGTATGATATATACTCTGACCAGGAGACAGTATGATATATACTCTGACCAGAGGACAGTATGATATATACTCTGACCAGGAGACAGTATGATATATACTCTGACCAGAGGACAGTATGATATATACTCTGACCAGAGGACAGTATGATATATACTCTGACCAGGAGACAGTATGATATATACTCTGACCAGGAGACAGTATGATATATACTCTGACCAGGAGACAGTATGATATATTATCTGACCAGGAGACAGTATGATATATACTCTGACCAGGAGACAGTATGATATATACTCTGACCAGGAGACAGTATGATATATACTCTGACCAGGAGACAGTATGATATATACTCTGACCAGGAGACAGTATGATATATACTCTGACCAGGAGACAGTATGATATATACTCTGACCAGAGGACAGACAGTATGATATATACTCTGACCAGAGGACAGTATGATATATACTCTGACCAGAGGACAGACAGTATGATATATACTCTGACCAGAGGACAGACAGTATGATATATACTCTGACCAGAGGACAGTATGATATATACTCTGACCAGAGGACAGACAGTATGATATATACTCTGACCAGAGGACAGACAGTATGATATATACTCTGACCAGAGGACAGACAGTATGATATATACTCTGACCAGAGGACAGACAGTATGATATATACTCTGACCAGAGGACAGACAGTATGGTATATACTCTGACCAGGAGACAGTATGATATATACTCTGACCAGAGGACAGACAGTATGATATATACTCTGACCAGGAGACAGTATGATATATACTCTGACCAGGAGACAGTATGATATATACTCTGACCAGAGGACAGTATGATATATACTCTGACCAGAAGACAGTATGATATATACTCTGACCAGGAGACAGTACGATATATACTCTGACCAGGAGACAGTATGATATATACTCTGACCAGAGGACAGTATGATATATAATCTGACCAGGAGACAGTATGATATATACTCTGACCAGAGGACAGTATGATATATACTCTGACCAGAGGACAGTATGATATATACTCTGACCAGAGGACAGTATGATATATACTCTGACCAGAGGACAGTATGATATATACTCTGACCAGGAGACAGTATGATATATACTCTGACCAGAGGACAGTATGATATATACTCTGACCAAAGGACAGTATGATATATACTCTGACCAGAGGACAGTATGATATATACTCTGACCAGAGGACAGTATGATATATACTCTGACCAGGAGACAGTATGATATACTCTGACCAGAGGACAGTATGATATATACTCTGACCAGAGGACAGTATGATATATACTCTGACCAGGAGACAGTATGATATACTCTGACCAGAGGACAGTATGATATATACTCTGACCAGAGGACAGTATGATATATACAGTCATACTGTATATCAGTCACTCACTCACTCAGTCATATGCATGGTACAGTAGCTACTTTGCATTGCATCTATGACACTTAATTAGAGTGTCCAGTTAATTAGAACAGTAAATTATAACAGGTACATCCAGTCTGCTCTTGAGATTGATCTGCACGCTAGGCAGATGCGTTCTTTTTTATATTTTATTTATTTGTGAAAATAAAATAAAAAGATGGGCATTATCAAATACGTCAGAATTTCAGTTTTTCAGTGCAGTGGACGCTATATGTGTTGTATAAGTGTTGTGACGTCCCCAGCGCTGAGGATTGTTGGTATCACTGCGCGAGGGGCTCCCAAAACAATTTTGTTACTTGAAAATAGTTTGAAAGTGGTACTACTGGAGGTACTGTACGCTCAAGGCACTTTGAGAGCCTTAGAAGTATGGAGATATTATCTCCTGAGAGAGGAGCTCCCAGGAACACGTATTATTTCCTCCACAATCTAACTCTAACTCCACAAACCACCACCAGCAGCAAATCAAATTGTAAGGGCTAAATCCACAAAGAATGGATTGCACGGAGCAAGTTGCACCCTTAATTACAATTCATTATGAAATGAAAATGGGGGACCCTGATGTAAACAAGACGAAAGTCTTTCTCTGGTCTGCATCCCCTTAACAATTGTGTGTATTGAGCCGTACTGTATTGTACCCATTCTGCAATCTGCTAATAAAATGTTCATTCAATCAATCTAAGTGTTTTAACTAGATGACAGAAGGGAAGTGTGAACTACAGCCTTTATTTGTCAAACTCTTCTTAGAATACTATATAAAACATGTATTTTTTTTAAGTTGTGTGCACACCTGATTCATATAACAAGATGCCAACCAGGTGGAGCCATACGCACACCTTCCATCTCAATGAAAATGGTTAATGCATTTTAACCCATATAACCCATAACTATTATTTATTATTTATATATTTATCCACATCTGTCTGTACTGTATATACCTGCATATAATCCTTTTTACATACTGTACCTGTAGATACTATATCTATATCTGTAAATATCCCTTACTAGATATACTGGTAACCAGTATGACTTACTACCATAGTGTCTGTATTTACATTATAACACTACAACCATGTACATACATCTGATTAGCACTATTACTCAGTAGTACTAATTTATATATTTTATATCCAGTTTGAATCACCTGTACATTGTATGTAACTATTGCACTTCACCGTTACATTTGCACTCTGGTTAGATGCCAAACGTATTTCCGTTGTACTGTACTTACTGTACTTTACTGACATACATTAGGTGAGATCAGGCTGGAGAAGAGCAGCAGGAACAGCTAGAAACATCACACATGGTGGTGATAGCAATACATAATAGTTGGAGGAAGTATGGAAGCCGAGAACGTTTTCTTGTGATAACGACTTATTTAGTTATCTCGATATAACAAAGTCAGTTTTTCTCGTGATAACGGATTCATTTACAGAGGACTTTTGTTTTGGTGGGATAATTATCCAGAACCATGTGCAGAACTCGGAGATGATTGCGAGCTGGTTCATGTGATCACGCAGTCCTGATTTCAGCCTTCAAGAGCTGCCACTGGCTGTCTGTTGCTGTACTGAACAACTTACTGAAATAAATGAATCCGTTATCATGAGAAAACGGGCTTTGTTATATCGAGATAGCAAAATAATAAGTCGTTATCACGAGAAAACGTAATAAGAAATAAATGAGGACATGGCCGCTCGCGGCTTCCACTTTGACAGACTTTCAGAACGGAAAGATATATAAATATAAAGACACATTTGACATGTTTTTTCTGGTTCCTTCGACCGAGATCAATCAGTGCCTGTGCTTTTTCAGCCTTTTCTTTTCATCATTATGGAGGAGCGGCTTGACTATAATACCAGGAAATTTTTCCTCATCTTGACTGCCGCTTTGTGGCAAAAGTGCAGGAAATCATCTGGATATTGATTGTCACGTATTGGATTGCCCCGCATGATGCCCTCCCAACAAACTCATGTCTGTATGGAGAGGCTGCATCATCACCGCTCATATTCCCCTTGTATACCAGACCGGGTGGCATCATCAAACCCAGTGGTGCAGTGCTGGGCTACCGCGGTCAAACAGCGTTTGGGCTTCGAAGTGCGCGCATCCTATTATTATGCAAAGTCTAGGTGATAAGTGCCTAGACTTTGCATAATAATAGGATACCGTTTGGCCTCCGCCCATATTACGACTGCACCCCAGATCAAACCATTACGACTGCACCCCAGATCAAACCTGTATTTAACCAGAAATAAAAACCTATTGAGACACTAAATATGAATTGGAAATGTTATTAGGCATTCGTTTAACCTCTTAACAAGCTAGTAAAAACACATTCATTATTGAAAGAGTTTATTTAGTTTAAATGATTAAATGGGAGCACAACACCATGCGATTGCCTTGTTATTTAAATCAGTCTTCATCTTATCTTGTACTTAAGTAGTATTCGCTTGCACATTAAATATGAATTGAAATATTATTAAGCGTCCGTTTAAACACCAGTAATACTAAATAATATGATCCCTGTTAACTCTAATAATAAACCAAAACAATACCCTTGTGTGGTGTTTAAGTCTGTGGGACCTGTTTTCAATGTTTACTAGAAGAGAAATGATACAATTAATTATTATGTATGTAAAATAATAGACCTAAAATGCTGATAATAAATCATATTCAGCCTATAGATTTACTTTGTCCTAAATAATGCACGTCATATTTATACGGATATGGCGCTTGCGCATCGCGACACACAAGTGGTTATTTTAATAACGTGTAGCATTGCAAATGTGAATATTTTTAATGAATGAAACCTATCGGGCGTTTGGCTCTGATTAGTTTCATATTCTCAGCTGTGGATGTATTTGCTTAACAGAGCGCCGGATTGTGTTTCATTCAAGCATAAATTGAAGCGTCTTTTATGCATCGACTGTGGATTTATGAATGACGAGGAATCTGAATCTGTGGATTGTTTAATTGTATCACTGTCACTCACACGTTATTGTGATATTGTAACTGGGATTAAAATGTCTGATGAGATGCGCTGTTTGACGGATTTGAGAAATTGAATGAGCCGTTGATATTAATGAATTTGAGAAAATGCATTTATCTGTTCAAGCACTGTTATCTGATGATGAACATGATGTGTCAGTGTCACTGGTATAAACCAAAGGTTAATCAGTTAAATGCATGTATGGATGATTAATAGTTTGATTAATAGTGAAACTGTATAGCCTTCCTCCAAGCCTCTGACACGTTCGGGTCGCGCCTTGACATTTTGGGAACCATGTATTTATAAAGTACATGATACCTAAGGCGACCGCATACAGTACAGATATCCTCATAAGTATCTATTAATTCGTATCAATTAGATACTCTTTGGGCTTGTTTGTATCTACTTATTCTGAAAGAGTTGAACAAATTATTTTCGCTAGCAATAGATCTCATTCGATTATTCATTCATTCATTGGGGTAATGAGGGACTTCAAATTAGCCTATAGATTATGCATTTAACTTGTCGGCGAGGCTATTGAGCCGTACTGTATTGTACCCATTCTGCAATCTGTTAATAAAGTTTAAAATCAATCAGTCAATCAATGTCGTTAGAAAATCAGGATTTCTGCTATCGACACCTGCAGTCTTTTCAGCTGAGGCGGCCGCGCGAAATTATCAAGTATCAAGTCTGGTTCGAATGAACAAGGCTGAATCAGCGTTCGAGGAACAGGGAAAGCGCGGCTTCAAACATCGGGTTAATTGAATCTGGATAATGGGACTTTTGATCGACTTAGTTGAACCAGGTACGAGGAATAGGGCCCCCAAGAAGACAAGCACGAATGATGTCAATACATATACATAACAAAGCACAATAATACACATACAGTAGACTACCATACAACCGAAATGTTAAATGAAAATCTTTATTCAGCTTAATAAAATCCAAGCACAATAAAACAGTAACAATCAACCTGTAGAAAAGTGCTACACATCAAAGCAGGAGGCAAGGATTTCAGATATTTTTAGTTTGAAGCAATGCTAAGAGATCGGAGAGGCCATTTTGAGAGGTCATTCCAGGACATTACTTGCCTCAGTCTGCACGGGCGGTGTTGTAAAGCGCATCCATGTGCTGGATCTGAGCTTGAGGGAGTTTTTAATGAATTCAAGCTTGGAACTGATGTACCATGGAATTGACCAAGAACAGTGCTGTAACCTGCGTGGGGGGGGGGGGGGGGTCATTTAAAAAACACATGGGTGTCAATTTAGAAAGGAGGTTGTTGCAGACAATTATGAGTTTTATGATTGTATTATGCGTTATATTACATTAGGGACTGTGGCTATATTGCAGATGGATATCGTAACGTTTCCTTTTCTAAAGTAATTACGGCAAAGGTTATTAGCCAAAGAGAATATTAGTGATGCATGACAATGTTTTTATATGGCTAAAAGATGGGCTCAGCCCACACACTCATTCCCATGTGGTCATAAATATGAAGAGCGGGAGATAACCCTGTCATTTTCATGTCATTCTACAATATGTGTTATATTATTATTATTACGTTAGGGACCGTGGCTATATTGCAGATGGTTATCATTTAATTGATTAAATCCCTCATAACAAAGGTTATTGGTTGTACAGGGGGTGTTATTAATGTATAAATTTTTTTTTTTTTTTTTATTAGATACTCTATTAGGCCTGTATAAGTTTCTAGTAACTGGTATTTGTAATTTTACTTAATAAAGGAACTGTGTACTGCACTGTTAAATAAATAACTGTGTACTGCACTGTTAAATAAATAACTGTGTACTGAACTGTTAAATAAAGAACTGTGTACTGCACTGTTAAATAAATAACTGTGTACTGCACTGTTAAATAAAGAACTGTGTACTTCACTGTTAAATAAATAACTGTGTACTTCACTGTTAAATAAAGAACTGTCTACTGCACTGTTAAATAAAGAACTGTGTACTGCACTGTTAAATAAAGAACTGTGTACTTCACTGTTAAATAAAGAACTGTGTACTTCACTGTTAAATAAAGAACTGTGTACTGCACTGTTAAATAAATAACTGTGTACTGCACTGTTAAATAAATAACTGTGTACTGCACTGTTAAATAAAGAACTGTGTACTGCACTGTTAAATAAAGAACTGTGTACTTCACTGTTAAATAAAGAACTGTGTACTGCACTGTTAAATAAAGAACTGTGTACTGCACTGTTAAATAAATAACTGTGTACTGCACTGTTAAATAAAGAACTGTGTACTGCACTGTTAAATAAAGGAACTGTGTACTGCACTGTTAAATAAAGAACTGTGTACTTCACTGTTAAATAAAGAACTGTGTACTGCACTGTTAAATAAAGGAACTGTGTACTTCACTGTTAAATAAAGAACTGTGTACTGCACTGTTAAATAAAGAACTGTGTACTGCACTGTTAAATAAAGGAACTGTGTACTGCACTGTTAAATAAATAACTGTGTACTGCACTGTTAAATAAAGAACTGTGTACTTCACTGTTAAATAAAGAACTGTGTACTGCACTGTTAAATAAATAACTGTGTACTGCACTGTTAAATAAATAACTGTGTACTGCACTGTTAAATAAAGAACTGTGTACTGCACTGTTAAATAAAGGAACTGTGTACTGCACTGTTAAATAAAGAACTGTGTACTTCACTGTTAAATAAAGAACTGTGTACTGCACTGTTAAATAAATAACTGTGTACTGCACTGTTAAATAAAGAACTGTGTACTGCACTGTTAAATAAAGAACTGTGTACTGCACTGTTAAATAAATAACTGTGTACTTCACTGTTAAATAAAGAACTGTGTACTGCACTGTTAAATAAATAACTGTGTACTGCACTGTTAAATAATGAACTGTGTACTGCACTGTTAAATAAAGAACTTTGTACTTCACTGTTAAATAATGGAACTGTGTACTTCACTGTTAAATAAAGAACTGTGTACTGCACTGTTAAATAAAGAACTGTGTACTGCACTGTTAAATAAATAACTGTGTACTGCACTGTTAAATAAAGAACTGTGTACTTCACTGTTAAATAAAGAACTGTGTACTGCACTGTTAAATAAATAACTGTGTACTGCACTGTTAAATAAATAACTGTGTACTGCACTGTTAAATAAAGAACTGTGTACTGCACTGTTAAATAAATAACTGTGTACTGCACTGTTAAATAATGAACTGTGTACTGCACTGTTAAATAAATAACTGTGTACTGCACTGTTAAATAAAGAACTGTGTACTTCACTGTTAAATAAAGAACTGTGTACTGCACTGTTAAATAATGGAACTGTGTACTTCACTGTTAAATAAAGAACTGTGTACTGCACTGTTAAATAACGAACTGTGTACTGCACTGTTAAATAAAGAACTGTGTACTGCACTGTTAAATACATAACTGTGTAATGCACTGTTAAATAAATAACTGTGTACTGCACTGTTAAATAAATAACTGTGTACTGCACTGTTAAATAAAGAACTGTGTACTGCACTGTTAAATAAAGAACTGTGTACTGCACTGTTAAATACATAACTGTGTACTTCACTGTTAAATAAAGAACTGTGTACTTCAAATGTACACCAAATCAAATAAGTGGAACCATAATGAACCCTCTACCTTGAGAAACATGTATGGTACCTTTTTTATTTTATTTAATAGGCGACTTAAAACGATCACATGACTCCCCAGGTCTATAGTTTTCCGATGGATATACATTCTGGACTGAAGCTTTAACATAATGATGTTGTCATCTCTCTCCCTCCCCTCTCTGCCCCCCCCCCCCCCCCCCCCCCCCCTTCCTTATACAGGAGATCAGTGACACCGAAATTCTAGAGCTTACCCACAGTGCACTTGGGCGGATGACTGTGATTCGTCAGATATTTCCTATGGGGAAGGACAGCAGCACCCGCTGCCTGAGGAACAGACACCGCGTCTCCTCCTTGCTCTGTGACCCGCAGGAAGGCTACATGCAGAACCTGGAGGTGAGGAGGGTGGAGGGAGGGAGGGAAGGATGGAGGGAGGGAGGGAGGGAGGGAGGGAGGGAGGGAGGGAGGGAGGGAGGGAGGGAGGGATTAAGTTTATTTCAAGCCATTTTAGCATGTACAAAAAAATAACATACACAAATCAATTCACACAAAGTTGGCTGAAGAGGTCAGGGCTGAAGCTACAAGCTTGTAAATGCCCTAACCCAGTGCATCATCTTACAATGAAATTACGCTCATTGTTGATCTTCGTTAACAAACAAAAACAACAACTAAATAATAATTAACAAACCACTCGGTGCACCATCCATGGCATACTTCAAGAATAAAGTGTTTGTTTGGGCGGCTAAGTGGCGCAGTGGGCAAGGTGCTCGCCACTAACGCAGGAGATGCTGGGTTCGAGCCCAGCTCTCAGCATTGCTTCTGGCTTGGCTGGTCGTTCATACAAATACAATTGGCAGTGTTAGAGGGTGGGAAAGCCGGTGGGTGGGGATTGGACGTTGTGGACAACGACTCCTACAGGTCGGTTGGTGCGCCTGTACAGCAGAATCAGGAAGTAACGGGGGCAGCATGAGCCTCTCACGTGTTACTCGTCGCCACTAAGAGATCGCGCTGTACAGGTGAAAAGATGCGACGGCTGCCTCCTCGAGTACCGGAGGGGACACGTGATGCAAGGCTTCGTCCACATTGCAGCCGACCAGTGGGAGGCATGGTCTAACAACGTTCGAGACAGGGGAGGGTAGAATTGGATAATACGAAATTGGGATGGGAGAAAAAAATAGAAAATGGGGAGAAAAAGTAGATACAAAAATAAAGAATAAAGTGTTTGAACTTCCTTTTGAAATTAGCAGTATTTTTATGAAATGAGCAGTATTTTTACTTTCTTTTAACGCCTCGGGTAGACGATTCCACAATTTCACCCCACAAACGGATATACACATGCTTTTCATAGTGGTGTGTACAGTCGGCTGTTTTAAGTTAATCTCCCTCTTAAGCTATATCCCCCTTCTCTATCTATGAACATTTGCAGTTGTTCGAAGGATGGATGGAGGACGTTTAAAAAATGCGTTTTGGTCTGAGACCTGAGAGAGAGAGAGAGAGAGAGAGAGAGAGAGAGAGAGAGAGAGAGAGAGAGAGAGAGAGAGAGAGAGAGAGAGAGAGAGAGAGAGAGAGAGAGAGAGAGAGAGAGAGAGAGAGAGAGAGAGAGAGAGAGAGAGAGAGAGAGAGAGAGAAAGAAAAATATATATGTGTGACTGAAAATATAACGCCTCACTGGCAGTTTGCAGCCACCTGATTTAAATCGTATTCTCTGCCGGGTGGCTTCTCTGCGTACCGGTGTGTCTCCTCTTTCCTGGTGTTGTCCGTGCATGTGTTCCTAACTGCACCCCTATTTCCTCACTCTGCTCAAAAAGGGAATCCTGTTGTGACTGGCTTGCTGGTATGGATGACCGACTATAACTACAGGTGCGCCTGGAAGCGGAAGTCCAAATATGGGCAGAGCATGGCCATTGTGCCAGCCACATAACACCCTTCAATCACCAAGCCCAGTGGTGGTTTGGGTTTGCCACTGGGTCGGTGTGTATGTGTGTACTGTATGTGTTTGATTTAGTAACTAAGACTAAGGTAAAACCTCACTTGTTCATGTCTGGGGTGTTTTAACACGTCGGTTTTCGGACAAGTGACCACGTCCGGTTTCGGCTGGCCGTGAACAGACCAGACACCTCTGACGATGACAACAGGAAGCAGTTGTTCGGGTGGAATGAACGTTGCTATGAACACAATTGCCAGTGTTCCGCCGCTGGGGTATGAATCCTGTTCAGCAGGGAGGGGATCTGGGGGAGATAGTGTGAACCTCTTAAGCTTTCCCAGTAAATGGACTGGTAAATGGGACTGCATTTATATAGCGCTCGTTTATGGCTCTGGTAGAGAGAAGTTCACGTCTACAAGTACTGCTGGAATGTTCTTATTACGGTGGAAATAACACATTTGAATTCGTAAATTGAGTTGTAGAGCCCTTAACATTTCCCTTGACCCAGCAGTAGCCCCCTGTGGGGAACTGGCTGATGTCCAGTGCCTCTTCTGGGACCTGTTAGAACCAAGGACAGAGGCTGAGGCATAATCCATAATCCCTTTGTACTTTATACAATAATACCTCTGGGAGCTATAGTGCCCTGAGGAAATGCAAAGTCATGCAATTTGCACACTGTAAAAAATATTAATTGACGGCAATGTTATTACATTTTTCATCTATATTTCTTCATACCCGGGGTGGATTCTCTCAGCATGTGGAGGCTCTTTTTCAGCAATGCCCTGCTGTTTCACACGCAGTTCCACACATTCACACCTGGGAGCTGCCCACTACAACCACAGTCTGACACTGTTGACCACTAGGAGCTGCCCAGTACAACCACAGTCTGACACTGTTGACCACTAGGAGCTGCCCAGTACAACCACAGTCTGACACTGTTGACCACTAGGAGCTGCCCAGTACAACCACAGTCTGACACTGTTGACCACTAGGAGCTGCCCAGTACAACCACAGTCTGACACTGTTGACCACTAGGAGCTGCCCAGTACAACCACAGTCTGACACTGTTGACTACTAGGAGCTGCCCAGTACAACCACAGTCTGACACTGTTGACCACTAGGAGCTGCCCAGTACAACCACAGTCTGACACTGTTGACCACTAGGAGCTGCCCAGTACAACCACAGTCGGACACTGTTGGCCACTAGGAGCTGCCCAGTACAATCACAGTCTGACACTGTTGACCACTAGGAGCTGCCCAGTACAACCAATCTGACACTGTTGACCACTAGGAGCTGACCAGTACAATCACAGTCTGACACTGTTGACCACTAGGAGCTGCCCAGTACAACCACAGTCTGACACTGTTGACCACTAGGAGCTGCCCAGTACAACCACAGTCTGACACTGTTGACCACTAGGAGCTGCCCAGTACAACCACAGTCTGACACTGTTGACCACTAGGAGCTGCCCAGTACAACCACAGTCTGACACTGTTGACCACTAGGAGCTGCCCAGTACAACCACAGTCTGACACTGTTGACCACTAGGAGCTGCCCAGTACAACCACAGCCTGACACTGTTGACCACTAGGAGCTGCCCAGTACAACCACAGTCTGACACTGTTGACCACTAGGAGCCACCCAGTAGAACCACAGTCTGACACTGTTGACCACTAGGAGCTGCCCAGTACAACCACAGTCTGACACTGTTGACCACTAGGAGCTGCCCAGTAGAACCACAGCCTGACACTGTTGACCACTGAGCAGCTCCACTGGATCAGTCGGGGGGATAAATGCCTTGCTCAAGGGCACTTCATTGTTGGTATTGAGGGAGGGAAAATGGTTATTTGTTTACTTTCCTCAACCAGATTTGTGTCTGTGCAACACATCTTTACTGGAGACTTACGGCCCTAGCACACTGAGCGTGCACGAATTTCACGCATGGGTTCCGCGCGGGATCGCGCACCTGGCCAGGCACACCTCCGGCGACTTGAACGTGCGGAAGTGCACGGAGGAAGGCACAGTTACATTGGGACAGCTGTAAATGCCTAGTCTATATGCGAAGTCAGTCCCCGTTTGAAGATTTTTTCAAGATTTCCAGTTCCAGTGTTCTATTGTCCATTTTGTATGTATAACCCGTTATTATATAATTAATTAGTATGTTAGAATTCATTTTAGAATGATGATCAGTGTGACTGTACTGTACTGTACGTGGAGCCCCAGCAGCAGCAATAGCTCTATCTCTCTCTCTCTCTCTCCCTCTCTCTCTCAATTTTCAATTCAAAAAGCTTTATTGGCATGAAATTTCACAAATGTTGCCAAAGCACAATTATGACATAAACAGCAAACAACATTATACAATACAACAACAATATCAACAGAACAAGATCAAAGAAATACAGGAGATGGTGCGGTGAGTAAACTATGGTACATGTATATACAGTATATGTGTCCTACTGGTTGTCCCTTTTCTTGTGACATGAATTGACATATTTTGCAGCTAAAACTGCACATTCTTTCTGTTCCCCCAGGAGGAATGGCAATTTCTGCACTTCTGTCATACTTTGAAATTCTGGGAATTTTTTTTCAATTTTTGGAAAGAATTCCTCCCTAATATTTCTATAATTTTCACATTGTGTTAGGAAGTGTAGTTCTGTCTCTATGGCTCCATCATCACAAAGACAGCACAACCTCTCCTCTCTGGGCAGCCAGGTCTGTCTGTGTCTGCCCTTCTCTATCGCCAAACCATGGTCACTCAGTCTGTACTTTGTCAGAGTCTTTCTTAGATTCTTATCAGTTACTGTGCTGAGGTAGTCTGCCACAGTATACTGTCTGTTTAGGACCAAATATGTTTCTAATTTGTGTTGTGATTGTGTGAGTTGATTCCAATATGTAATGTATTTATCTTTTTCTTTGGTTATAATTTGGTTAGGTCTAATCTTCTGAGGCTGGCTAGGGTTTGTGATGTCAGAGTGTGAGATGTCAGCCAGTTTCATTATGAGTTGACAAAAGGGACTCCTTTGTAGGTCCAGCTCTTGGCAGGCCAGGGCTTTATGATGATAGCAGGCCGGGTCACTTTTTTTAATATGGCTCCAGAATTTAATTGATCTTTTTTGCATATTTATGAGTAACGGATATTGTCCTAATTCAGCCCTGCATGCAGAGTTTGGGCTTTTCCTTTGTACCCTGAGAATTGTTTTGCAGAACTCTACATGCAGGATCTCAATTGGATTTTTGTCCCATTTTGCCCAATCCGTTACTAATAAAGGGCCCCATACCTCACTGCCGTACAGTGCAATTGATTCTATAACCGCTTTAAATATTTTGAGCCATGTCCTGATTGGAATTTGGATTTGAACTGAACGCTTGATGGCATAGAACAGTGCTTCTCAAACTTTTTCTGTCAGGCCCCCCTTTGGCGGGCCAAAATATTTTGGGCCCCCCCCCCCCCCTCGCCCCAACAAAATAGTCATGAAATGGGCCATGTTTAAATTTATTGAAATAACACCAATATCGTGACCTTTCAAATTGTGCAACCACTTTACAACTGTGCAATTGTGCAACAACATAACAATACAGTCCAATACACACTCAAAGACTGTGCTTTTTAAAAAATAGAGACATCTTGTAACATTGCAATACAATTCAAGGACACTGCTTTAAAAGAAAAGAGATAGAAAACTTTGTGAAAAACATGTGAAAGAACTTTGCAATTTGTGCAAAAAAAGAGAAAATGTAAGTAAATTATGTGAGTCATCACAGCATTAGTGGCTGCAATGAGCCTGTTTTGCACTGCACATCTTTTCAAAACGAGGTTGAACGATACTGCCACTCTCAAGTCATGCTCAATGTTGAGCTTAGACCTGTGCTTTGTCTTCAGTGAAGCAACAGCTGAAAATCCAATCTCACAGAGATAGGATGTGGCGAAGGGAAGAAGGATGCCCACAGCCCTCTGCCCTATGAGTGGATGCTCCCTCTCCACACCAAGCCAGAATTCACTCAGTGTCTGAGCGTCCATTGCGCGTTTGGCGAGACCCCCTTGATGTGCGCCTGTAGCCCCCTCCTTTTCCCTGCCATGGCCTGCGCACCGTCAGAGCAAAAGCCCACACAGTTCTCCCATTTCAGTCCATGTTCTGTCAGGTAACTGTCAATAATTTTGAAGAGCTCATCAGCTGTCGCTCTGTTTTTGACATATTTGCAAAACAGCAGATCTTCACTCAGTGACTGGGAATTTACAAAGCGAACATAGGAAATAAGCAAACAGTCTTTATTGCTGTTAAGGCAACACGCATGTCATCCTCAAGGCTCAACTTGGCCCTATATTTTGTTTTCAGAGCTGTCATGGATGAAAAGCCAGCTTCACACAGATACTGTATGTGGTGCTGAATGATATCAACACCTTAACTGCTGCATCATGAGATACTTGGTACTCAGCACCACACTCTGAAACTAGCTCTCCAGGTGGTATCAGATGAGATTTCAAAGAGTTCTTCCAAGAGTTTGGATGGAGATGTGTCAGGAAGCTTTGTCTCAATGTTGTCTGTAAAGGTTTTTTTTATCCAGAGTAACTTGGTGATCCTTTTCTGTGTTTTATTAAATAATGATTTTCAGATTTTGAGAAATGGTATTTTCATGGAGAACAGTGCAGCTGCAACAGATAGCACTTTAGTGACAATTTTCTGTAATCAAAAAAAAAAAAAAAAAAAAATCTCAAGGCCCCCCCTGTCATGCCTCTGCGCCCCCCCTGGGGGGCGCGCCCCCCACTTTGAGAAACACTGGCATAGAAAGCCCTTTTTGCCTTCTCCTTGAGTTCCTTTACAGCTGAACAGAAATTTCCAGTGGAGCTGATTTGTAAACCTAGATATGTATAGCTATTTGTTTGTTCTATTTGGGTCGCACCTATTTTGAATTCTGGGTAATTTCTAAATGGTCCCGTTGCTCGGCTGGTTGAACTGGAGCTAGGTAGCCAGCAGGCTAAATGGTCTCGTCGCTCGGCTGGTTGAACTGGAGCTAGGTAGCCAGCAGGCTAAATGGTCCCGTTGCTCGGCTGGTTGAACTGGAGCTAGGTAGCCAGCAGGCTAAATGGTCCCGTTGCTCGGCTGGTTGAACTGGAGCTAGGTAGCCAGCAGGCTAAATGGTCCCGTCGCTCGGCTGGTTGAACTGGAGCTAGGTAGCCAGCAGGCTAAATGGTCCCGTCGCTCGGCTGGTTGAACTGGAGCTAGGTAGCCAGCAGGCTAAATGCTCCCGTCGCTGAACTGCCTGTGCCCGGTGCGCAAGTCTGTCTGTCGAAGACTGAGGGAACCGCTTCAGCTGATTAGTGGTATTCTGGACAAACCTCCCACCCTCAACAACATAATCCGAGGCAATGAAGTGTTCGCTGCAGATCCTCCTTCCCTGTCCAACAGGCTGATCGCACTGCCTGAGTGCAGCCAGCCTGAGCCAACGTGCCAACAACACTGTTTTTTTCACTGGTAGTTTGTGGAAATTAACCAACTTTCCTCTCTCTTTCACACGGTAAAATTAGTTTGAAGAGCCAGGAGCAATACAAAAAGAACCACCGCGGTCCCGTTGTTTGGTAGGCAACATTTGACTGACCCGACAGTCCATATTTACTATACAGCTAATCAGCAGTGTATACACCAAACCAACACCGTGACGTCAGCAACAAAATGGCGGCGCACATGTTCATAAATGCTACATAAATGGACATTACAAATAGTTTTTTCTTAGAAACGCCTTATTTTTATAACGTGATTTTTTCTGTGGTTTATCTAAATACTAATTTGATGCTATGACTATGTGTTTATCGCTATGCTTCATCTCCCCTTTAAGAGCTTTTTAAGACCACTTGGAATAGAATGTAACAACTATTTCACGGCCATACTGGCAAAAAAGTATGAAGAAAAATTACTATGAAAGGAGTTGGAGGGGAACTGATAGGCTGTTACTGTACTGCTTACTTTGCAGCCCAATCACATTTAAACGTGATACAGAGAGAGTATTGCAATTATGAAGAATTAACTTCCTAATTCAATACACTTTTACCAACTTTTATCAAAATCATATTTAAGAAAATTTGGATTATTAAATGTTAAACTTTTGAACCTCTTATCCATCAGGCAGAAGATGGGGCTAATTTTGCATAACACGCCTGATGATTGCATACCCAAAGTAATTTGCGATTTATTCTTGAACCACTTATAGCACATGCATGCGTCTGGTCTCCTTTGACAGGAAACATTCTGACCTTTCTTCCACAACAGGAAGAGTGCTAATGTAATAAGAGTTACAGAGGTTTGAACACACTGAAATAAAAGTTTTGTTTACTCAAGTTTTTGTTTACTTGTTGCCAGCTGCCTGTTTTTGAGTTCCAGCTGAGAGGTAGGTTCCATAAGCCTGAAGTTTAGTGGTCGGTCCGTCTGATGTTTAAAAGAGGTTAAGACCCTGTAAGACCCCCTGGTTGCAACCTAAGCGTTGCTTCTCATCTCTTTTTTTTAATCCTCTTTTTCTCCGCCTGATTTTCTATGCTTTTCTCCCCATCCCAATTAAGTCGTTATGCCAATTACCCCCCCCCCCCCCCCCCCCCACCTGGTTGTTGTGCGCATGTTCCTCCTACTGGTCGGTACAAGGGAACCCTGAAGTCCACCACATGCTTCCTCCGACACATGCGGAGACAGCCAGCGGCTCTCTTTTCAGCTGGCAGCGAGGACTCTCATTGGTGAAGTGTAACACGTGGGAGGTCACGCTGCCTTCACCACTTCCTGCCTTTCGCTGAGCAGGCGCCCAGACCTGGCCCAAGCCGCAGGGCAATGCTGACTCCGGGAGTCGAGACCGCATCCTCTTGCATTGGTGACGAGCGCAATCTCCGCTACGCCACCCGACCACCCTGCTTCTCATCTCTGACGCTGTTGGTGTTTTTTTCCACTACCTTGCCGCGCCGGAATCCATGCTCCCGCTTTGTTGTGCTTTCTCCACTGCCACCGGACCCCCACAGAGGCCCGGCAACCGTGCCAATTTTAGCTGCTGCTCTGATACTAAAGTTTGTTGCGTTTGTTCACCGGCAGCAGCAAACCTTAATTTGTACATACTAGTCTAGTTTCACAGTTTGATCTGAATCTCGTGAGCCAGTACGTTCCAATACAATGCAAACGTTCCTAAAAACATTCCTTGCAGTGGTATTATGAAGGTTTTGGGATCAAAATATATTTAACCACATATGCATTGGGCAAAAATGGGGCTAGATTTGCATAACACGCCTGACCATTGCATACCCAAAGTAATTTGCGATTTATTATACTTATACACGTGCATGAGTCTGGTCTCTTTTGAAAGGAAACATTCTGATCTTTCTCTTCTATTCAAAATGGTTGTCCGCTTCCATTGATTCCGAGGCTCTAGTCAAAACAAAGGGCTTCCCTGGCTTCTACCACTTTCTCGTTGCGATCAGCCCCCGCATGGGATAGTGTTGGCTCCAGAATTTCATTGGCCACAAAAGGTGGTCAATCATTTTCGCCATCAGCGGTGACTGGTCCGTTCAGGACCCGGCCAAACTGGACGTGGTCACTTGTCCGAATGGCTTGTCAAATGACGCTCGTCGGATGTTTCGTCTCGTAACTCGGGACTGGAAGCACACAATAGGTTGAGTGGGGTAACAATCGAAATGCGGCAAATTCAACTTTCCAACAATGTATTGGTTGATCTGCAAAAACTCAGCTCGGAGCCGACAGATGAGGGCAAAGTGGCAC
Organism: Notolepis coatsorum; assembly: GCF_963971535.1. NCBI lineage: Eukaryota > Metazoa > Chordata > Actinopteri > Aulopiformes > Paralepididae > Notolepis > Notolepis coatsorum. The sequence goes on from NC_140174.1 coordinate 106,377,654, forward strand.
GACATGCCGTCTGATGCTTAATAAAATAGACCCCTTTGAATGAAAAAGATACATGATATAAATGGCGAGAAAGAAAGACAGAGATAGATGAATAGAATATATAAATGTATCAAGCACATTTTTATATATACCTGAAATTCGTCCTCGTCATCAAACCCCTTAAGCCGGAGCGGTCCGGTACCGGTACGAGATTGATATCACGACATAAATAGATGAATACAGAACGTATTAATGTTGTGTTTCTTTTTCAAATGTAGCCAAGAGTAAAGACCCTAACCCTGTCAAAACAGCAGTCAAAGTGTACAGTATATTTTCAGCACTATGTTTGTAAGCCGTTTTGATATTGGTATTGATGTAGTGCAGATTGTGTGCACGTTGCTCAGAAATAGAAAGTAAATAGTCAAGTCAAGTCAAGTCAAGAGTTTTATTTGTCACGGCATACAAGTATACAATGAAATGTGGGTGGTCTTGCCCGCGACGATGTGCAATACAGTGGTACAACAACATATAATAGAATCCAATAAAAAAACAACATTGTGCAATAAACAGGTAACACGTAACATGGTGTGACATCTCGGTATCTGTACATAGTTATTTACAGAGCATATAGGACATGCTAGGTAGCTTTAGTAGTGCAATACACTGTTCCTGTTGTTATACTAATTTAAAGTGGCCTTTCCTCTTGGCCATAAGTGTGCGTGTGTGCGGCATGAGTGTGTGCCCGCTCTTGTTAAAGTGTTCAATTGGCTGCTAGTGTGTGAGCGTGCACAGCGTGCGTGTCGTGTGTGTGCTCATGTGTGCTTGTGTGTGGATAGTTCAGTGTTCTGTGGCACTCAATGTTCATTGTTCAAGGCTCTGATGGCCTGGGGGAAGAAGCTGAGCCTAAGCCTCTCCGTCCTAGTAGCTGGGGTTCGCAGGCGTCTGACTGACCTCAGCAGCTGGAACAGGCTGTTATTGGGGTGGTGGGGGTCTTTCATTATCCTGCAGGCTCTGGATTTGCACCTCTTGTTGTATAGAGCCTGCAGGGGAGGTAGCGCAATACCCGTGGTACGCTCGGCTGAGCGCACCACTCTCTGTAGGGCCTTCTTGTCCTGTGCCGTGCTGTTCCCATACCAGGCAGTGATGTTTCCGGTCAAGATGCTCTCTACAGCTCCTGAGTAGAAGGACTGGAGTATCTTCCCCGATACTCTGAACTTCCTTAACTGTCTCAGGTGGTAGAGGCGCTGCTTCGCTTTCTTTACTACTGTGTCTATGTGTGTTGACCATGTCAGATCCTCTGAGATGTGGACCCCCAGGTACTTAAAGCTGCTCACCCTGTCCACGGTAGCCCCGTTAATCATCAGTGGTATGTGTGTCTCCTGCTGTCCTCTCCTATAATCCACGATCAGCTCCTTGGTTTTACCAATGTTCAGGAGCAGGCTGTTGTCCTGGCACCAGCGTTCCAGTACCTCAACCTCCTCCCGGTAGGCCTTCTCGTCGTTGTCCGAGATCAGCCCCACCACCACCGTGTCGTCTGCGAACTTCACTATGGAGTTGGAGCTGAACTTGGCCACACAATCGTGTGTGTAGAGTGAGTACAGCAGGGGGCTTAGAACACAGCCCTGGGGGGACCCGATGCTTAATGACTATTACAGATGGTCTCACTATTTACTTTGTATTCCTGAGCAACCTGCACACAATGTGAGGCACCTGGACTAGCTGGAGTAAAGTTCAACCGACAATTTAGAACAAGAAGACGGGAGTAACGCAACTGAAATCCTTCCCAGCCGGAGTACTGGCTTCACGCACCCTGAAGAGAGAGAGAGAGAGCAGAGGAGAGACGCTGAGGGGTTAGTGGGGGGTTTAGGTTCTGGTTGTGGTCCTCAGCCCCGAACCAGGCTCGGTCTTCAGGCCTTCTTCTACAGTCTTAGTCAAAAACAGTGTATATGCAAGTTCATAACACGTGATCCGTTTTTTAAAGTTTATTATAAAAAAATTATTCCCAGGGACAATGCACATTAATCAACATCGTCAGTTTCCACATCAATGTAAATGTGCTAGAGTTAGCAAATGAGCTAGTTCTCTGTAGTATGTAACAGTAGTATGTAACATGCATGTCTTTATGATGTGGGAGGAAACAGGAGTACCCGGAGGAAACCCACACAAACACGGGGAGAACGTTCAAAATCCATGCAGAAAGGCCTCCCGTTGGGTTTCGAACCCGGGACCTTCTTGCTGTGAGGCAGCAGTGCTAACCACATACATACGGTGCACACTCACTCTCTCCCCCTCCACACTGTGGGAAACATGTAATAACTTACTCAGTCGAATGGATCCGGTTAATACGGTGTATTAACTCAGAATGATCAATACATAGAAAATAGTCAGAGATATGGCTGGATGGCTCTCATCCAGGCTACTAGCTAAGAGACCCGGAAGTAAGAGAGAGAATCAGAGAGAGAGGGGCTCCTTTCTAGTCAGGAGGAGGGGAGGGGGCACCATAAACTGTAGATTTGGGGGAAGGGAGGGATAAAAACACATCCTCTCTGTGAAGATGGGACAGAGGGAGGAGACAAGCTCCATATTTCCCCCACAACACACACAAACACACACAGACACACACACACACACACACACATGTCTGCACGCTCACCTTCACACCTACCTCAACTGACGTCTGAATAATTTTTAGCAGTGTAATGGTGTGATCCATTCTGTCTGACATTTAAAACAAAGGCTAACGGAGGGGAGGAGAACAATTACTTCAGTAGTTCAGTGTTTCTCACGTCTTTATCGTTCTGGCATTTTGTGGAAACTAGTTGAAACGTGACCCGCTGTGGAACGTGTTACCGTTCGGAACGGCCCGCGGTATATATTCCCGCTCGCAGCTTCCTCAAGAACAGCAGCTTCTCCAATCGACGTCACACTCAACGGCGCACCTACTGGGGTGCTCAGCAGCACACACCCGCCAAGCGGGAAAGTCGATCGGGTGAGCGGTTCTCATGAAACTTTGAAGGACAAACGGATGGACAGAGATTCCTTCCATTTTAGTTAAGACTAGTGGACCCATTCAAGATGGACCGAACGCATGCCCCGCTCAGAGCTTGGCCTCCAGAAGTGCCGCTTGCAGCATTCTCAGGTGACCGCTCATGCGACCAAATTCACACTCAACGCTGCACTCCCCCCGGGTCCTCAGCGATACATGTGCCAAGTGTAAAGTCGATCGGATGAGCGGTTCTCGAGATAGATAGAGAGGATAAGAAGAGAAGAAGTCTTTATGTTGTTCTCTGCACTTCCCATCCCGTCGTCCTTCCCCCCAAGGGCAGCCGGGAGCTTGTTTTTCCATTGGGTTTATCTTATCGGGAGGGGAAACCCTTGTGAGCACGGGGAGAACAGGCAAACTCCACACAGAAAGGCTCGGGAGATACCCCACCTGGGTACCTGGCATCATGGAAACCTGGTCCCCAAGCGGGAATCGAACCCAGGACCTTCTAGCTGTGAGGCGACAGTGTTAACCACTACACCACCATGCCGCTTAACCACTACACAGACAGATAGAAAGACAGACAGACAGACAACGTATTCCTTCCTTTATAGTTAGATGAGACATTGAAGATGAGTGAAGGAGAAGTGAAGTCAAGGTCGTGACTCCATTGTTTTTTTTGCGTTTTGTTTTGTGTGGCAGTGGTTCCTGGTTTCTACATGCTAATTTCTTCCATGTTAGTTTAGTTTCTTTAATAGTTGTCATACAGAAGTACAGAATACTTTTATACAAAATGCTTCTTAGTGTTACGCTCCAGAGACTGTGCAAGACAAGATAAGTATGAAATAAAATAACATAGTATAGCATGTAAATTAGAAGTAAAAAAATTAGGACACAGTGTTCAGTATAGACATATGTACAATGTTCGATGCAGAATAGACGTAACTGAGTTACCATATAATATACAATACTATGCAGTGTAATAATATACAATACTATATAGTGCAAGGCAGAAATGGGATGAGGTGCAATTTAGGTACAATTTACAGTAGGTGTACGAGTTGTAGTGCAAATCCTTTATCAATAAATATAAAGTGTGTTTGTGTGATCTAAAGTGTGGAGAGTGGGTGCTGCAGTGTGTTGTTTGTTTAAGTGAGTGTGTGCATGTGGGTGTGTGTGCTGTGTGCATTTGATGGTTGTTGCATAGTGTTTATTGTTCGTTTAGCAGCCTGATGGCTTGGGGATAGAAGCTTCTTCTGAGTCTTTCTGTGCTCGCCTTAAGACTCCGGTATCGCTTGCCTGACCGCAGCAGTTCAAAGAGGCAGTTGTTCGGGTGGCTGGAGTCCTTGATGATTCTCTTAGCCTTCCCCCTGCACCGCTTGTTGTAAATGTTCTGGAGGGTGGGAAGCCCCCCTCCAATTGTGCGTTCGGCTGAACGTGTCACTCTTTGTAGTCTGCTACGGTCTTGTGCAGTGCTATTCCCAAACCAGGAGGTGATGTTGCCAGTCAGGATGCTCTCTATTGTACATGAGTAGAAGTTCCTAAGGATCTTCTGACTGACTTGGAACTTCCTTAGGCGCCTGACGAAGTAGAGGCGTTGTCGTGCCTTCTTCACAAAACTGTCAATGTGTGTGGTCCATGTCAAGTCCTCGGATATGTGGGCTCCGAGGTACTTGAAACTGTTCACTCTCTCAACCGGTGCCCCGTCGATGCTGAGGGGGCTGTAGTCCTTGACCCCCGACCTCCTGAAGTCCACAATCATCTCTTTTGTTTTATTTGAAATTTATTTGAAGGATAAACCCCTTGAGATATGCTATCTCGTTTTCGAGGGGGTCCTTCGTTTTGCTGACGTTCAGGGAGAGGCAGTTCTCCTGACACCACTGTGACAGATTCTCTACCTCTTCCAGGTAGGCCCTCTCGTCGTTGGCAGAGATCAGGCCCACCACTACTGTGTCATCAGCAAATTTGATGATTGTGTTGTTGTTCCGCTGTGCCACGCAGTCATGTGTGTACAGGGAGTAGAGGAGGGGGCTCAGAACACAGCCCTGGGGGGCCCCTATGTTGAGCGTGATGGATGAGGAGGTGCAGTTGCCTGCTCTTACCACCTGGGGTCTGCCCGTCAGGAAGTCCAAGACCCACTGGCAGAGGTCATAGTTCAAGCCCAGGTCCCTGAGCTTGGCTATGAGTTTGGAGGGGACTATGGTATTGAATGCTGAGCTGTAGTCGATGAACAGCATTCTCACATAGTTCCCCTGCTTCTTGTCCAGGTGTGATGCTGCTGTGTGCAGCACATGGGCTATGGCGTCCTCCGTGGACCTGTTGGGGCGATATGCAAATTGCAGGGGGTCCAGGTTGATGAGGAGGGAGGAACAGATGTAGCCCTTCACTAGCTTCTCAAAGCACTTCATGGCTATGGATGTGAGGGCTACAGGGCGGTAGTCGTTGAGGCAAGCGGGCGTGGATTTTTTGGGTACAGGGATGATGGTGGACTTCTTCAGACAGGTGGGGATGACAGCCTGTTCCAAGGACAGGTTGAAGATGTCAGTGAATACCGGGGCCAGTTGGTCGGCACAGACTTTTAGGACGCGGCCCGGGTCCGCCTCACCTCATGCTCTGTTACCCTGAACACTGAGTCTCCATCAGCAGACCCCCCCCCCCCCCATTGCCGTGGTTTGTAGGCTGGTGTTGTTATTCACAGCCTCAAACCTCACATAGAAGGAATTGAGATCATTTGCTAAGGAGATGTCACTGTTCAGTTTGAGGGAGGTGCCTTTGTAGTCTGTCATTGTTCTGAGGCCCTGCCACATACCTCTAGAGTCAGCCTGTTCAAACTGAAGTTCAACTTTATCCCTGTAACGCCGTTTTGCCTCTATTACTGCTCTCCTGACGTTGTATCTTGCCGTCTTGTGTTCTTCCATGTTGCCTGTCACCAGCCCGGTGTTGTAGGCTGATGTGCGCACTTTCAGAGCCTCACGGACGGATTTATCTACCCAGGGCTTTTGATTTGGGTATATTCTAATTGTGGTAGAGGGGATTGTTTCTTCTACCAGAGTACAGACAAAGTCAAGCACCGTTTCAGTGTATTCGTTAATATTGGCTGTGTTATCACGGAATACACTCCAGTCTGTGCATTCAAGCGCAGCTTGGAGTGTCTCCTCTGACGTCACGGTCCAACGCTTAACCTCTCGCGATACTACCGGCGTTCGCTTGAGACTTTGTCTATACTTTGGCAAAAGAAAGATGGCGGCGTGATCGGACTTACCGGATGGACTAAGAACCTGTGACTTGTACCCATTCTTAAATTGCGAGTATACATGGTCTAATATGTTCTCGCCTCTGGTGGGACAGGTCACATGCTGATAGAAATTCGGCAACACCTTTTTAAGACACGCGCTGTTGAAATCGCCCAGAACCAAAATGGCAGCGTCAATGCTAGCTATCTGTAGTTTGTTTACCTCGTCGTGTAACTTTGAAAGTGCGGCCCCAGTGTTCGCGTGTGGTGGGATGTACACTCCGATGAGGATGATGGACGTTAACTCCCTCGGGAGAAAGAAGGGTCGACATTTGATCGTGATAAACTCCAGGTATGGGGAGCAGTGGTTAGACAATTCCTTTGCGTTGTCTAAATCGCACCACTCCTTGTTTATCATGAAGGCAATGCCGCCTCCTCTCGTCTTTAGTGATTCTTCGGCCGTTCGGTCCTTGCGGAGAACGAAGAAGTGGTCTGCCGGTTCTATTGCATGATTCGGGACATCTGGACTCAGCCAAGTTTCTGTGAAACAGAGGACATTGCAATCCCGAATGTCCCTCTGGAATTGGATCCGTGCTCTGATGTCATCCAGTTTATTTCCTATCGATTGCACATTGGCCAACAATATGCTGGGCAATGTGGTTCTGTGTTGTTTGGACCTCAATCTATTCCGGACCCTGGCTCTTCTTCCACGTCGTCGTGCCTTCTCCTTGCCTCGGCCACAACAAAGGATTTCGGCGGGCCACTGCTGCTGTTCAGCAATCCGGTCCAGAGAGCAATCCAATCGGTAAGTTTTCCTTAATCCAATGTCAATGATTGACTGACGGTCATACACATATCATGCACCAACAGTTGGTGCAAATAAAACTCTTAAAACTATAAAAAATTAACAAAAGTAAGCACAGTCTCGACAGAGCTAACAGAAAGGCGGCCGGTCGGAGCAGCGCCATTCTCATGAGGGAGACCCCCCTTTTACCAGCTTAGTAGGCCCCCGACAACACACTCTTCGGTTAGAGGGAGAAGGAGTGACCTCATAGGGGGAGAAGTGACCTCACAGGGGGAGGAGTGACCTCACAGGGGGCTTCTGAGACTCCAAGAGACTTTATTGAGGACCAGTACCGTGGACAGAGAAGAGTATAGAGTGTGTGGTTTCCTACAGTGTGAGACAGTCGTGACTCGACTTGGGCTTGAGCACTGATGACTCGGACTTGGATCGAGCATTGACTTTATCATTTGGACTCGGAAGGTGCAGACGAGGACTGTTCATTGATAAATACCATTTTTTCTTTTTGTCATCAACCTTTATTTATTCTCGAAATTACAATTTTGGTCACCCTCATTTTCAATGTAGTCGAGACTTTACAGACATTTCAATGCACACATTTCTACAATATAACAATAATAAATATGAATAACTATCTACATAGTACTCTCAGTCCAGAGTGCACCACAGCAATTCGTATAAAAATGAACATAGGCATAAAATCAGCACACAAATTGACAAAATTTTAAAATTGCATACATTTCAGACATAAGAATAGGTATAAAAGACAATAAAAGTAGTGCAATGTAAATGTGCAAATTTAAAAATAGGCATAAAATAAGTACAATAGTACAATGTCGCTCGAAGGCGTAATAGGCCTTAATCATTTGGCATAAGATATTGATGGCTAGTGCATTTGTTTGGCTATTGTGTCACAAAGTAAATAAACTCCATTTGAAATGGTCACCGCTGTGTCATTTATGTTTATTATGTTCGGACTAGGGTAATGGGGACTCGACTCTGGCTCTTCTTTGGTGACTTGGACTTGGACTCGGACTCAAACACTGGGGACTCGAGACTCGACTTGGACTCGAGATTTAGTTACTCGACTACAGCACTGGTGTGAGACAATAACAATACAAACACAGTAATGAATGATGCTGTAACACACTGACTAAGAAACGATAATACAGTAGTAGTGATAACAGTTGTAAATAAGCCTTAACCCATTTAATCATAATGGTCACATTTGTGATACTTTTCTTTTTTTACTTCTAGAAGCTCTAGAAGCATGGTAGTTTGCTCTGGATAAAAAAAATTACTTTCACAAGAAACAACATGTTGTCTACTTTCAAATTGTATAAAGGTCATGTGACTAGCTTGAATCATCACATGACCAGGCCAGTCTACTTCCTGTTTGTCCATGCAGCACAAAATGGCTGCCAGAATACCCCACAAAAAGAAGTAAGTACAACATCTTACTTTACAGATTAAACTATAGTATGGTGTATATATACTAATTAAAGGGTCTTCTACTGATATGTAATGACAATGATATGCTTGCATGCATATTTTAACCTCAAGAGGTGGAAATGTAACCATGGTCACAAAAGTGACCATTGGGATAAAACATAGTCAGAAATGGGCGATTTTGACGATTTCTCTTATTCATCCAAGTTTGTTGATGACCACCCAGACTACACATTATGACCACCCAGACTACATGATGACCACCCAGACTACACATAATGACCACCCAGACAACATAATGACCACCCAGACTACATGATGACCACCCAGACTACACATTATGACCACCCAGACAACATAATGACCACCCAGACTACATGATGACCACCCAGACTACATGATGACCACCCAGACTACACATAATGACCACCCAGACAACATAATGACCACCCAGACTACATGATGACCACCAGACTACACATAATGACCACCCAGACAACATAATGACCACCCAGACTACATGATGACCACCCAGACTACATGATGACCACCCAGACTACACATTATGACCACCCAGACAACATAATGACCACCCAGACTACATGATGACCACCCAGACTACACATAATGACCACCCAGACAACATAATGACCACCCAGACTACACATAATGACCACCCAGACTACATGATGACCACCCAGACTACACATAATGACCACCCAGACAACACATAATGACCACCCAGACTACACATAATGACCACCCAGACTACATGATGACCACCCAGACTACATGATGACCACCCAGACTACACATAATGACCACCCAGACAACACATAATGACCACCCAGACTACACATAATGACCACCCAGACTACATGATGACCACCCAGACTACACATAATGACCACCCAGACCACATAATTACCACCCAGACTACACATAATGACCACCCATACTACATAATGACCACCCAGACTACATGATGACCACCCAGACTACATGATGACCACCCAGACTACACATAATGACCACCCAGACTACACATAATGACCACCCAGACTACATAATGACCACCCAGACTACATAATGACCACCCAGACTACATGATGACCACCCAGACTACATGATGACCACCCAGACTACACATAATGACCACCCAGACTACACATAATGACCACCCAGACCACATAATGACCACCCAGACTACATGATGAGCACCCAGACTCCATGATGACCACCCAGACTCCATGATGACCACCCAGACTACATAATGACCACCCAGACTACATAATGACCACCCTCACAACGCTTCTTCACTCTGCTGCCCTCCGGGAGGAGAATGAGGAGCCTCCGAGCTGCAAGACCAGCAGACTAAGAGACAGCTTCATACACCAGGCTGTCAGGAAACTGAACTATCTCTCAGCCCCCCCCCCCACACACACACACCCAGCTCCCCCCCACTCTCTTACCTGCCTCCACATAACCTGGACTAACCCCCCCCCCCCCCCCCCCCTCTCTTACCTGCCTCCACAGAACATGGACTAACCCCCCCCCCCCCCCCCCACACACACACCCAGCCCCCCCCCCCCCCCCCTCTTACCTGCCTCCACAGAACCTGGACTAAACCCCCCCCCCACACACACACCCAGCCCCCCCCCCCCTCTCTTACCTGCCTCCACAGAACCTGGACTAACCCCCCCCCCCCACACACACCCAGCCCCCCCCCCTCTCTTACCTGCCTCCACAGAACCTGGACTAACCCCCCCCCCCCCCCCACACACACACCCAGCTCCCCCCCTCTCTTACCTGCCTCCACAGAACCTGGACTAAACCCCCCCCCCACACACACACCCAGCTCCCCCCCTCTCTTACCTGCCTCCACATAACCTGGACTAACCCCCCCCCCCCCACACACACACCCAGCTCCCCCCCTCTCTTACCTGCCTCCACATAACCTGGACTAACCCCCCCCCCCCACACACACACCCAGCTCCCCCCCTCTCTTACCTGCCTCCACATAACCTGGACTAACCCCCCCCCCCCCCCCACACACACACACACACCCAGCCCCCCCCCCCCCTCTCTTACCTGCATCCACAGAACCTGGACTAACCCCCCCCCCCCCCCCCCACTGACACACACACCCAGCCCCCCCCCCCCTCTCTTACCTGCCACCACAGAACCTGGACTAAACCCCCCCCCCCCAAACACACACACACACCCAGCCCCCCCCCCTCTCTCACAGAATCTGGACACCTCTCTTACTCTGCCCCCCCCCCCCCCCCCCCCAGACTCTGGACTACCCTCCCCCCCCACTGACACACACACTGCCACTTTACTTTACTGCCATTATTTAGTTTA
>NC_140174.1:106388662-106401162 GCF_963971535.1 Notolepis coatsorum
GTTGGAGTGTCCTTGAGCAAGAACATAACCCCCTAACTGCTCTCGATGAGCAGGCCGGCACCTTGCATGGCTGGTTACAACATAAGTTGTAAAGCACTTTGGATAAAAGCGCTGTATAAATGCAGCCATTTATCATTCATACTGCACCATTCTGACTCCTTACAGTATTTACAGTTGCTCTGAAAATGTCAGAGCACGTCGACCTCATTCCTTGGCCATTTTCAATTGACACACACAATGTTCAAACAACACCCAGTGGTACAATTACAAACAGATGAATATGTGCCGTCATCCATCCTTTTGCACTGAAAGGTGTGTTTGAAAAAGGTGATCAATAAACCAGTACCGATCACTCTGGAGGTGATACACCAGCAACATTGTAAGGCAGCGTGAGACAGGGCTGTGCAGAGACCTTTAGAGGGGCAGGTGCTAACATTTTAAAAAGGGCACATGTATCAAAATGTTAGAACACCAACTACAGCGTAACATAACTTACTGTGTGAAAATACAAAATAAACGTTTTTTTTTAAAGGTCACTTTGGTCATCAAGGGGCACATGGGCAGGTGCTTGGGCACCCAAAGTCCCCCCACCCTCCCTCTGCACGTGCCTGGCGTGAGACAAGCAGATGTACCAACAGTGTAGGGCAGCGTGAGACAAGCAGATGTATCAACATGGTAGGGCAGCGTGAGACAAGCAGATGGATCAACAGTGTAGGGCAGCGTGAGACAAGCAGATGTATCAACAGTGTAGGGCAGCGTGAGACAAGCAGGTGTACCAACAGTGTAGGGCAGCGTGAGACAAGCAGATGTACCAACAGTGTAGGGCAGCGTGAGACAAGCAGATGTACCAACAGTGTAGGGCAGCGTGAGACAAGCAGATGTACCAACAGTGTAGGGCAGCGTGAGACAAGCAGATGTACCAACATGGTAGGGCAGCGTGAGACAAGCAGATGTACCAACATTGTAGGGCAGCGTGAGACAAGCAGATGGATCAACAGTGTAGGGCAGCGTGAGACAAGCAGATGTACCAACATGGTAGGGCAGCGTGAGACAAGCAGATGTACCAACAGTGTAGGGCAGCGTGAGACAAGCAGATGTATCAACGTTGTAGGGCAGCGTGAGACAAGCAGATGTATCAATGCGTCACAGCGGTTCCATTATGTCTCAATCTTCTATTGATTTTTCTGTCATGTATTTTGATATATCGAGCTGTACCGCTTTGCCACAATCACCACAATCACAAATACCACTTATAAATAAAGCATCAACTGTGGACATTCACATTTTTACCCCCTGAGAGGGGTGAGATCTCTCACCAGTTTGTTAAGGTTGTAAGAGCTGGGACCTGCCATCATGACTCCTGTGACCTAGTCCTATACTCTCACCAGTTTGTTAGGGTTGTAAAATTATTTTAATTTGCTATGGGATCATCATGTCATGTTAAGTTAACTGTTAAGGCAGAGGGACTGGACACCAGGGTGACATTCACAGGTGTGCAGACTTGAGCATGTGAGGTAAAACATGCACTGGAGAAGGAGCCATGCCCACAGGAAGCAGAGATTGAGGGTGTGACAAAAATAATCATTAGATTAGTCGACTAATCGAATGACAAAAATAATCGTTAGATTAGTCGACTAATTGAAAAAAAATTCGACAGATTAGTCGATTACCAAAATAATCGTTAGTTGCAGCCCTAGTTGGATGAGTCTTAAATTCTCCCAGACAATGCTGCCAGGTTCCAAGGTCCTGCTGGCCTGAGAGACGGACATTTTGAACTGAGAGCTGCTTGTTACCTCACGGACATGGTGTTTGTGTGTGTGTGTTTATTTCCAGGTCAAAGGTAAAAAAAATAGAACCAATCAGCATGCGGGTCCAGGTCTTCCGTCTGTTAATTTCCTGACTATGTTTGTGCTGTTGAGCTACTACAGAAGAGAGCTGGTCATGAATTGCAGCCCGCGGTGTGATGACTTCACAGAGACTCTGACCAGAGATTGATATGATCTGCAGCAGATCTCCATCTGTGTCCTCTGAAGGCTCCTCTGCTGTTTGAGGGGGACAATGTGTTCGATTCGCTGTTCCATGCTCACCACACACACAATGAAGACAATGAAACACACACACACACCCTTGCACGTCTGCACACACGCACACACACACACGCACACAAAAAGAGAGAGAGAGATAGATTCACACTATACTTTATGTACACATTCTAACTGTATTGGTCTGATTATCCATGCTCAGGTGTTTGGTAAACATTGCACACAATAAACATGTCACACACTAACCTTGAGTTCAGCTGAGCAAAAACGAATGGTACATCTATCATGACTCTAAGCATATTACCTAAATGTGTTTATAAATCTATCATGACTAAGCATATTACCTAAATGTGTTGATAAATCTATCATGACTCACATATTACCTAAATGTGTTGATAAATCTATCATGACTCTAAGCATATTACCTACATGTGTTGTAGGTTCTAATCTGAATGTAGACAATGTTGCCAAAAAACAAACAAACAAACAAACACATACAAAATAAAGATAAACCTCTGGGAAGGATTCTTTTTTGGGATGTTGGAGAATGTTGCATCATCTTCCCAGTTTTTTTTATCCTGTCTCCAGTCTTCCTCTCCTTTCATCGTGTTTCTCCTCTCCTCTCCTCTGTTTTTGAATTATTTATGAAAACTGAACTATTTATAAAAAAACATAATGGAGAGTGTGTTAAATGTCAGGAGACAGGCGTGTCAAACTTCTAAAGGACTATACAGTATTTTATATTTCACAACTAACTATTTTCTCCTCTCTCTTCCCCCTCTTCCCTTCTCCTCTACCCCTCACTTCATCTCTCCTCCTCTCTCATCTTCTCTTCTCCTCCTCTCTCCTCTTCCTCTCCTCTCCTCCTCTTCAGGTGTCTAACCTCTACCTGTATGACAGCGTGTTGATGTTGGCCAACGCCTTCTACAGGAAGTTGGATGACAGGAAGTGGCACAGCATGGCGAGCCTCAACTGCATCAGGAAGTCCACCAAACCCTGGAATGGTGGCTGGTCCATGCTCGAGACCATCCAGAAGGTACTGTCTTCCAACATGGCTGCCTGTAACATAGCAACGGAAGGAAATCCATACATATATATTATGTATGGGTATACCTGCACATAATCCTTTCTATATACCTACTGTATGTATACACCTGCATACAACTGATATACTGTGACTCTGTATGATAGCATGTAATACACACAATAATGCTGTATATACCAATTTATATATATATAGGGACACTTTAACAGTGCTGAATACATTTTGCAATTACAGGTCAGTCCTAAATGGTGCACCCTGCAGTAAACACTTGACAGGAGATCACATCTCCTACTCAGATCTAAACCGGGGGGTGACGCTGGTGCCCTTTTTCTCCAATGTTGATACAATTATGTAAATTATTGCATCTACTTTAAAGTCAATGTTATGAGTAAAAACGTATGAAACATTTTAATGTCATTTTATTAAAGTCTAGCAGCTTGACGGCCTTGTTTTTTCCGTGGCATTTTCAAGCAATCAATAATTGAAGTTAGTAAATTAGCATCTTGTTGTTTTGCTGCAGCGTGGCTTGGTGCCAGAGCTCATGAAGACCCCAGTTCAACAGAATAGCTCTTTATTATAGTACACACCCTTACCAAAAATCATGGTAGTTTGATGGGTTTTCCCATGGTACCGGTCATTATATAAATACTTATTCTCTATGTATACTGTTTTGTACTTAGAGGAACACGGCACCATTATGGGACATGCACTTACCGTCTTCTCCAGAGTCAGACAAGAAGATAGATACCAGCCTCCTCTCTGGGCGTTCAGTAGAAAGCTATCTTAGCAAAAACTAATGGAATGGAAAGATGAATGGATACGGGCCACTACACTGTAAAAAAGAAAACTGTAAAAACAAACTGTAAATGTTTGGCAAGAACGTTTGCCAAATACTTACTGTCAAATTACAGTAAATCAAATACATTTACAGATTACAACCTTTATTTAAAGGGGAACTATCTTACTGTTTATTTCACTATTTGGACAATTTTACACAATTCCTGTGAGTCTATGGAACACATCTGTAAGGTTTTTCTCAAAATAATTCATTGTTTTATATTTCTAATCGAGTACTCAAAAGCAGCATTTTTCCACTTCAAGATTTCAAGCTGTCTTGCGATGGTCTCCGCCCATACTCGCAAATCGCTTTGAGTGACAGTCAATCCAACATAGTCTGGTGAAAACGCACCTTATGTTATGGATGGATCATCACCGTTTGTCCTCTTTCTCTTCATAATAATATTCAATAGTTCACTCTAGGCAATCGCCATTATAGGCGATCGCCCAGTTGTAGTCTGGACTCTGGGGAGCTCTCAACTCAGCGACAAATAATGCCTCGACCGGTGTTGTGCCGAATCCGACTCCCCCTCGCGCGAACATGCAGACACTATCAGATTTCTGTCATAAAACGATAAAGCGGACAGAAATGCGGGAACGTTTTGATTATATTTAAAAGGCTTTGACATTGTAAAACGAAATAAGTGGAGTTTCGAAGCTGTAAGCTGAATACAAGTCATAGGAACACCCACTTCTTCAACTCCGATAGGAAATGCATGCACACACACGGTACCGTAATACACAAACGGATGAATGAACGAGGTCCTACTGCTAATTAACTAATTACGACGTGCTGTATGTACTTACTGATTCAATGCTTTTTTTTGGTCCCAAAGACTTGGTACAGGCTAGCTCCCTTCTTCTTTAGCAACAGCCAGGAAATCACGGCAGCATTATAAAGTCCCTCGTCTTTGCAAAAATCCAAAAACGAACTTGGCCCATTGCTTGTGGAGCACGATATCATTATCACCTTATGATTTACCAGAAGTGCTGAGTCCAATGTAGTCTGGTGAAAACGCACGTTATCATCCATAAGTGTGATTGTTTTGTCCTCTTCTAATAGTCTCCACAAGTCGCGATCGCCATAGCTCACAAACTTGGCCCATTGATGACGGATCACGACATCATCAGGGAATGAATGCAGTGGGTGCCCAACAAACATAGAGGGGGGGGGGGGGCGTTATTATGCAGATGTTTGATGTCAAAAGTACGCTAAGTTTCAGATGACTCAATTCAGTGAGGGACAATATTGTGAGATGAGAATTGGATGAATGCGCCAAAATGAGAATTAGAGACATAGACCCCATTAATATAAACCCACATAGCTAGAAAACAATACTAAACACTGGAAAATGCCATTTATAAGATAGTTCCCCTTTAATGGTTAATGTTTTTTTTATAAAAGGTCATTTACTGTATTGTTATGGCATTTACACTTAAAGTAGAAAAACAAAAGTAATCTGTAAAATAATACAGTGAATTTCCACTGAATTGTTTTACAATGTAGCCTAGAGGTGTGTTTGGCCAACAGCTGCATGTATCGGTATCGGTTGATATCGGTATCGGAAATTAAGAGTTGGACAATATCGGTATATCGGTATCGGTAAAAAAGCCAATATCGAACATCCCTACTCACGACGACTTGTTGTTTCTCACTTCTCTCTTTATTCAACTCTCAGTTATGGGTCTCAGGTACACAGACTCGGAGCATCATCTCTGCTTGGATTCCCATACCCCAAGAGAGCGCACTCCAGGTGTACCACCCTCTTATACCCTCAGCCCTTGCCCCCTCCCCTCTACCAACCCCGGGCTCGCGTGACCAATAGCGTCACCTGCCAGCCCCAGGTTGGTAGAGCACAGAGTGACAGCTCGGCTGACCAATCACCTCAAACCCAGGGTCGTTACAATATACAGTATACACGACTGGTCTGGCAGGATGCCTAGTTGCCATTCAACCGGTAGCCTAGCAAGCTTTCAATGAGCTGTCATTCCTAATTTGACAGCTTAATCCAGGGGGCGTAGTTTTACCATTAATAACAAGAAAGTACTGTGTGATGTTGTAGGTCAGTTTAAAACTGTCTTGGAATCGTACCGAATACAACGCATGCATTTACACCTTAACGACTCATCGCTAAACTTTGAGAATGCCTGGCCTAGACCGATCTGCTGAGCCTAACTCTGTTTATTGGTCAGGTTCTGCACATGTCCTCCTGATCATAGACAGGGTCAATTTTCAGAAAATCATAACCCTGAAGGCATTTCTTGTTTATTTTTGGTACACAACATTTCTAGGGGTATTAAGGGGTGCTGAATCCAAATCTGCTGTATACCAAGCAAAAAAATGTCAAATAAGGCCTCAAAATTGAGAAATCCAACATGGCCGCCAGCGCCAGGCTGAAATCTATTTAAGTGCATATCTTTTTGACTAAACAAGGTAGAAACATGAATGATATGTTTGTATACATGAGGAATTTAAAATCATATCCTGATTTTAGATCAGTTGTGAAAATGTTGCTTGAAACTCATATTTATAGCAGAAACGGTGGTCGTTATTGATGCATAACTCATCAACCAAATAAGAAAGAAAAGCAGGATGATCCCAGGCCATGGATTTATTCATCAAACTCTTTTCTCTTGAATTTCTTTAATCAACATGCCATTTATGCAAATTAGATAGTCCTTAATATGCGTACAGTAGCTTAGGTACAGTAATTTATTGTCAGTCATCAATCGTATTCAGGCAGGTGTTGCAGGTATCTTGCAGTTGCATGATTCATCCAATGCCACTTTTCCTGAATAGAATAGAATAGATTATAATATAATAAAATAAAAATATTATTTTACCATATCAATATAAGTGAATGTTCAAGTTTCTTTATTAGTTGTCATACATAATACAGAATACTTTGCATGAAATGTTTCTTTCTGTGTTGCTCCTGAGAGTGTGCTAGATAATAACAAGATAGTATAAAATAAGTATAATAAGTATAAAATAGAAAGTCAAGTACGTAAACAAGTGTAAACAACAAAATTGTTCAGTGTATCTATATATACAGTACAGCTGGTACAAGAATGGTGAAGTATAGCTTAGCTTGTGGTGCCACCTTGTAGTGGTGAGGTGCAATAAGGAATGAGAATGATGTGCAATTTCCTTACCAATAATATAAATATAAAGTGTAAAGTGTGTCTAAAGTGGGTGCTACAGTGTGTTGTTTATTTAAGTGAGTGTATGTGCGCTGTGGGTGTGTTGATGGTTTGCTTATTGTTCATTGTTCATTCATTGAGCATCCTGATGGTCTGGGGATAGAAGCTCCTTCTGAGTCTCTCTGTGCTTGCCATGAGACTCCGGTATCGCTTGCCTGACCGCAGCAGATCAAAGAGGCAGTTGTTTGAGTGGCTGGAGTCTTTGATTATTCTCTTAGCCTTGCCCATGCACCGCTTGTTGTAAATGTCTTGGAGAGTGGGAAGCCCACTTTCAATTGTGCGTTCGGCTGAATGGGCCACTCTCTGTAGTCTGCTGCGGTCTTGTGCAGTGCCCAAGTTCCCAAACCAGGAGGTGATATTGCCAGTCAGGATGCTTTCTATTGTGCATGAGTGGAAGTTCTTGAGGATCTTCTGACTCACGTTGAACTTCCTTAAGCACCTAAGGAAATAGAGGCGTTGTCGTGCCTTCTTGATAACACTGTCAATGTGTGTGGTCCATGTCAAGTCCTCGGATATGTGGACTCCGAGGTACTTAAAACTGTTCACTCTCTCAACCGGTGCCCCATCGATGCTGAGGGGGCTGTAGTCCCTGACCCCGACCTCCTAAAGTCCACAATCATCTCCTTTGTTTTGCTGACGTTCAGGGAGAGGCTGTTCTCTTGACACCATCCCGCTAGAACCTTAACCTCTTCCAGGTAGGCCCTCTCGTCGTTTGCAGAGATCAGGCCCACCACTACTGTGTCGTCAGTCAGCAAATTTTATGATTGTGTTGTTGTTCCGCTGTGCCACACAGTCATGTGTGTACAGGGAGTGGAGGAGGGGACTCAGTCAGGACACAGCCCTGGGGGGCCCCTATGTTGAGAGTGATGGATGAGGAGGTGCAGTTGCCTGCTCTCACCACCTGGGGTCTGCCCGTCAGGAAGTCCAAGACCCACTGGCAGAGGTCATAGTTCAAGCCCGGGTCCCTGAGCTTGGCTATGAGTTTGGAGGGGACTATGGTATTGAATGCTGAGCTGTAGTCGATGAATAGCATTCTCACATAGTTCCCCTGCCTTTTGTCCAGGTGTGATGCTGCTGTGTGCAGCACATGGGCTATGGCGTCCTCCGTGGACCTGTTAGGGCGGTATGCAAATTGCAGGGGGTCCAGGTTGATGGGGAGGGAGGAACAGATCTAGCATCCGAGGTTGGTGGCAGAGTCTCTTGTGGACGGCCTTTGCAGAATAACTCAGGCACACCATAGATCTTGCAGATGAATCTCTCTGTTGATGTCACAAGATCTTCTGTGAAAGGGCCCTTCCCAAGGCCAGCAAGATCAGTGTGATGGTGCTTGAACACCTGCCAGGCTGTTTTCTTTCCGTGACCACTGAACTGGGACACACTGTCACATCCGGTGAGGGCATGGAAGGCAAGGATTGTGTCCAGTTTATCATCAGATAGTAGCTTTCTAATGTCATGCACTGGAAAATATTTTGGATCCTTCGATGTCCCAGCTTTCATGTAGAGATGCGTACATCGGATTCTGTCATAGTGAGCCAAGAGTAGAAGCAGCACATCTGTGTCACGCGCTGACACAACGATTGTTTCCACTGGAGCCTGGATGAGAAAATCAGACGTGTATCAGCACTCAGAGAGGAGACTTCAAGATCTGGATCTGTTGACTTGACAGTTGTCCCTTCAGCAAACCTCTCTGATACTACAACTACAGGTTCATCATCCGGGCTGTGCTCTATCAGGTGGTTTGAGAGTAGTTGAGCGATATCTGATTTGTTGTCTTCAAGGGCCATGAAGCTCGACCAATCGGCAGGAAGTGGAACAGACTTGTTTTTGATTTCACGACGTACTGGCCTGTGGCGCTGTTTGCGTTTCACCCTTGTGCCTGTTTTGATGGATTGGTCATGGTATCTGTCAAAGACGACATCTACTCTCTGGTATTTTGCTCTCATCTTCAACACGGTGTCAGTGAACTTGTTGGCATAGTCACTAGGCTTGGGCGGTATGACGGTATTAAGGTATACCGGGGTATTTAGAAATACCGACGGTATTGATTTTCAATACCGTCCGTCACCGTCAAAATCACAGATGCGCTTCAGTTTCTATAACAGTGAAACAGAGTTTTGAGTGTAGTGCACACACGCGCCAGCAGAGGGCAAGACCGCTCTAGTGGAGCGAGTGGGTCACAGCGGTGTTCACGTTTTACGGTAATGTTGCGACAGTGCTGTGAAAATACCATAAAGCGCTGTGACGAGAGTTGGTGTGTTGTTGTGGAGCAACTGGTGGAGCAAGCAAATAATCCGTCTCTTATTATATGTGA
Source organism: Notolepis coatsorum (assembly GCF_963971535.1). Classification (NCBI taxonomy): domain Eukaryota; kingdom Metazoa; phylum Chordata; class Actinopteri; order Aulopiformes; family Paralepididae; genus Notolepis; species Notolepis coatsorum. The sequence continues at coordinate 106,398,102 of NC_140174.1, forward strand.
ACTAAATAGTACAAGGTTTACACAACAGCCCCCACCCGCCTTTTTATTGTATTTGTACCGTCCTGTACTATCCGCTGTCAGCTGTATCTCAGTCTGTGACGAGCTACTGAGCTTGAATAACTAGCGTTAGCTCACGTTAACTAGCGTTAGCTCTGCGGCTAATCTTAGATTACCCTGAACTAAAATCAATGACTAGGTTATAAAGCATTCGAGTAGTTTTCACTGCACATAGAAGTAGCCAAACAACGGGAGCATTTCGGGAGCATATCATCAAAACCCAGGCAATTTCTAGCCCTTAAGGAATCAAATAGTCTGCCATGGCTAGATGCTAACGCTAAAACGGTGCGGGCTTCTACCGGTGCGGGACTACCATTCTGAGAGCTGACGATGATTTGTTTACTTGGTAACAACGCCCCCCCCCCCCCCCCCCCCCGCTGATGAAAATGAAAGTCATACCGTCAAATACCGTGCACCGGGGTATTATATCATAAAGGTTTGCCGGTGTGAAAAAAAGGATACCGCCCAAGCCTAATAGTCACCAAATGTTGTAGTGTCAGGTGGCTTTCCGAGTGCCATTACCAGAGCTTGGCCATCAATGACCAGGCAGCTGGGTCCCTGAAGGGTAAGATCTGCAGGGGTTTTAACTTGTTTCGTCAGTATATTTGCGAACACAGACTTGTTGGTGGAATGTAGACTCCCGTTAGTTGTGGCCAGAGATGGCGAGATGGGCATGAGCTCATGCTGGAGGATATTGTCAAGGTCTACCTTACGACCTGCTCTGTAAGCTGTGATGAGCATTTGTAGAATCTGCCTGTCCACTTTGATGGTGTTTTGCTTGTTCTTGGAAAGTTGCACAACTTCATACAAAGAGGCAAATGTCTTGGCTTTGTTCTTTCGAATGGGTGATTCCAGGTTCAGGTGCTGGTCACTATCTGGAGGTTCACACAAACGTTTGTCCACAAACATGTTCAGTTGTGCCTGTCCAAGGTGTTCTGCGCCAAGTATGGATTCTTGAATCTCCGATGTGACTACGTCCTTGTTGATGTACCGTATGTAAGAAAACTTACAAAAGCACATTTAATTCAGGTTTGTACCTTGTGTAGTCACACTTACTGTAACTCATTAAGCCCCACCATTTATTTTTTGAAAATTCGCCTAAAACAGCATGCTTACATTAAAATGCTTATATCCAGATTTATAAGAGCTACTTGCATAAACTTGGTACCTGAAGAAAGCTAAGACTTGGGGGATTCTAATGTTGGTGTCGAACACTGTACAGTTATTACCAAATTGCTGTAGTATTCCTGCAAACACTGAAGAAATGTCATTTTTTGTATCCTCACCTATACAAAGATTACAGTTAGACAGTCAAAACCACCCTTGTTACTCATGGTTGCACCCCAGCTATATTCCTACTTTCTTCCTCCATAGGTGCAGATGTTCTGTGCAAACTTTCATGTCAGTAGAATAAAAACTGTGGGTTTAGCACCTGTTTTTGTGGAGAGAGGGCCTGGTGCTGGCGGCCATGTTGGATTTCTCAATTTTGAGGCCTTATTTGACATTTTTGAGCTTGGTATACAGCAGATTTGGATTCAGCACCCCTTAATACCCCTAGAAATGTTGTGTACCAAAAATAAACACGAAATGCCTTCAGTACTTTATACAAGCACATTTTCTGAAATTCTGCCTAGTCTATCACTATGAGTGCTAGTTTCACTGTTCCACCAGGTATTAGACTAAAAACATATATATATATATACTCCAAGAGAAAACCATGCATGCAACGTGAATAATCTGTCAGCATATCGTGGTCAATCTGGCGTAAGATCTTTCCAATACATCCATTTTGTTCATAGATAATAAGCCGTTAATTGAAATTGTATTGTGTGTATCTGCCAGATTGTGAGCCTGCATAATGCAGGCTGCTTTTCCAACTTGGTCTCAGGTGGTATATAGCATACAGTTATTGGATCTGAGTTACGTTATTGAACAAACCAAACCATGAATAAAAAAAATATATTTGCTTGCATGTGTTGTAATAAGGAAGACCCAGGCCTGCAGTGTTATGAAAGATCTATTTCACTAATATCTTCTTCACTAGAAGAACTATATGTCACGGATAGTGCCGAGCACCCAAGCGCAGAACACAGAGTCAGGCAGGCAGGTAATGTGTGTTTATTGGGGAGTCCAGGCTGAGGGGGGTGAGGAGAGGTGAGGAGCCAGGGACAGGACTGGGCTGAGATGCAGGGCTAGAGGCAGGGCCGGACCTATCACATTTGGCACCCTAGGCAAGCTTCACCACCCCCCCAAAAAAGATCAAAACATCTTAACAGTTCTCCTTGGCACGTCTCTCTTCTTCTTATTTTCTTCTCTTTTTATACTGCGCCCCGGATGGCTTTTGCCTCTTCTCTGACGTTAGTCTTTCTCTCCTCGACGCTCACTTTGAGAAACACTTGACCGATATCCATCAATGCGCAGCGCTCTAGCATGTTCTGACTGTGAACACCTAAAGCCTAAAGTGGGGCGGCTATGGCTCAGGGGTAGAGCGCGGCGTCCAATGATCAAAGGGTTGGTGGTTCGAATCCCGCTCAAGCCCATGTCCATCCCATTGCCGTTGTGTCCCTGGGCAAGACACTTAACCTACTTGCCTCGTATGAATGTGTAATGCATGTGAATGAATGTTGGTGGTGGTCGGAGGGGCCGCAGGCGTTGATTATTCGCCACGCTTCCGTGAGTCTGCCTCAGGGCAGCTCTGGCTGCAATTGTAGCTTACCAATTGCCCCCCCCCCCCCCCCAACAGACCGATCGACCGTTTTTACATTTCTGGCTCATTTTCCCTTATGTTATATTTTTTTGTTTTAAATGTCAAAATATTGGTTGCCGATATAGAGGGGGGTGCAAAAACTGTGTTCAGCAAACCTCTGGGCGGCGCTCTAGGCAACCGCCTATGTCGCCTATAGGAAGCCCCGGCCCTGGCAGGTCCGGGGTGAAGAGGAAGCACAGCGGCTATAGGAAGCTCCGGCCCTGGCAGGTCCGGGTGAAGAGGAAGCACAGGGGCTAT
>NC_140174.1:106403662-106450695 GCF_963971535.1 Notolepis coatsorum
TATAAAATGTATTGCCAAGAAGCATTGTTACAATAGAGAAATAATCAAGTTCAAGTTTCAAGTTTGTTTATTATTTGTCACAACAAAATACAGAATACTTTATGATGAAATGCTCGTTTCTGTATGAGCCCCGGAGAGTGTGCTACATACAGTAAAAAGAAAGTAAGTAAAGAAAAGTAATCTACCAAAGACACATTTCCGAACCTTTTGTTCTATGTTTATATTGAATGTGAAAGTCCTGATAGGGAAATGAGTCCAAGTGTAAGGATGGGGTTTAACTGCTGTGCAGGGAAGCTTGAGACCCTTGATTTGATTATGGGTTCTGAGCATGGCTTTAAATTTTTTAAATTTGAAATGTATTGTACCCTTCTATAGCTCACCCTGTTGGTGGGTTGGTTGATCGCTCGGTCTGTTGGTCCACAAAAACATGCGTGCGTGCGTGCGTGTGAATGCATGCATGCACGCATGGATACATGTGTGTATGCGATCACAGTTTTGGATTTGCGCTTATTAAAAAATTGTGTTATGGTGTTCTGTTGATATGGTTGAGTTATGGTGATAAACAAAACCATTATACAGAAGAAACCTACCAAAAACATACCTGTTCGCACTAAGAAAGTAGTGGTTTAATGACGGCTGATTTAAAGGCCAAGGGCACCACGCCAGTAGACAAAGAGGTGTTGAAGATATTGAGTAGGGCTAGGGTTGGGAAGAGGGTCAAACAAACAGGTTGAGGGTTTAGCCGCACCAAATAAGTTTAGAGAGGGCACTAAGTGAGATGTTTTCAAGGCAGCATAGCGTATGGCTGGATTCAAAGTCAGGGGTTGGGAGGGACTCTGATTGTTGAGTAAGCCAACAATTTCATCTCTTATGAGATACATTTTCTTGGTAAAGAATTTAATGAATTTGTTAGCCGAGAATGCATGGTTTAGCGCAGTTGGTTGTTTCTGAGTACGTTTTGTAACTGTGTCAAACAGAAACTTTTAGTTGTTTTTGTTTTTGTTAATGAGCAAGTTTGAGTGCCTTTTTGTAATTATGTAAACTATCATTCCAGGCAAGGCGGTAAACTTCGAGTTTGGTCGAACGCCATTTATGTTCAAGTTTGCGACATGCCTTTTTTTAGGTCGCTTTCACACCAGAGGGAGCTGTTTGGTCCGGACCAGACGGACCAGAGTTTGTTTCCTCGGATAGTCCGCTTGGTTTGGGGTGGTGTGAATGGTCTGACAAACTCTGGTGCGGACCAAAAAAGCGAACTCTGGTCCGCCTGAAAACGTAGGTCTTGGTTCGCTAAGTTCCAAGTGAACCCTGGTGGGTACTTTTGTGGTGTGAATGCTCATCGGACCAAACGCAAGACCAAATATAGGAAGTGAACCGATAAACTGTGCATCTTGGGGAGAAGGAAACAAAACAAACACGTGGCGCCAGTGGCGAATCCTTGTGGAAGCCAACGGAAGCCATGCCTCCCTATATTCATATCAATTCATATCAAATTATGAAATATGAAAAAAAAAATAAAAAAAATTAAAATATAATTTTTTTTTAATATAGTTTACATTCTTTTTCATCTGTGCATCTGTGTTTTTTTTTTTTATTTTTTTTTTAATGTCTCCCTCTTCTCCTTCTCACTCCCTCTAACACACTGTCAGACTGTGCTCACTACTGCAGCTAGTATAGGAGAGAAGCAGTGGGTAGGTCTCTTTCTCCAGGCTTCCAGCATTATAGAGTGAGTCCAAACTCCAAATCCGATCCTAGCCAATCAGATTCGAGCTGACTGCCACTGTGCCACACCCTAAAAGTTTAAAACGGAGCTGGGAGGAAGACGTTCAGCATATTTTCCACCTGGAGGCGGGGCAGGTCAGAAGTTCACGTTTCCACCTGACTACCTAACGTGACATCCCATTAGTACTGAGGACCAGCGCAGAGCACACCACTGTGGATATTATGATTTAACAAATCTATCTGGCAAGAGGAGGACCACATTATTGACCAGGTAAGAACTGAGCAGCCTGACTAAGGACTAACTAACGTTATCAGGCAAGCTTGTATACCCTTTCATGACTGCAATGCAAGCCAGGGGCTGGATTACGCAGTAACTTATTCCTCCGTAGTAGCCAGGTTAATGTGCACCATCAAGCACTGCTTAAAAGCTAGCGGTGGGTTCAAAATATATCGGATATAAATGTCAAAGGTACCCAGCGTTCCATTAGGGTTTCACACACAGATGCGGCAGGGTTTGAAAGCTCGGCGTTGCTAATAAACATTTTAAATCATTTTTATAAACGAGTAAAACTGAGGCTGAAATGACTGCTTCCGCATTTTACAGTAGGAGCGCTCTGATGGCTGGGCGCGCGGCGCAACAGACACGTGAATGAATGAATGAATGAGAACTTTATTTAACAGATTGCAGAATGGGTACAATACAGTACGGCTCAATACACACAATTGTTAAGGGGATGCAGACCAGAGAAATACGTTTGTCTTGTCACGTTTGTCTAATAGACAGTCATATTCTCTCCCGGTGTTCTGCGGTATCCTACTCCCGAGTCCCTCCTCGAAAACAACACCGGCCGTATGTATATTTCTCTCCCACCCACCCACCCCCTCCTAATGTACAGTCCCCTCCCCATCATATGTATATACTCTGTCAGGATCTAGGGGTAACAGTACTGTATATTTGATGTCATGATGTCTTGTATGTCATAAATGTCACTAGTATGAATTGAAAATGGGGGACCCTGATGTAAACAAGACAAACGTCTTTCTCTGGTCTGCATCCCCTTATACAATTGTGTGTATTGAGCCGTACTGTATTGTACCCATTCTGCAATCTGTTAAGAAAGTTTGACTGGCCGCCGAGCCATACTGTAGTGTACATGGTGACTACTTGACTAAAAAAAAAAAAAAAAAAAAAAAAAAAAAAAAAAATTAATAAAAATATTTAATAATTTTTTTTTAATAATTTTGTTTGGCTTCCCCTGTTATTTTACCCACGCGACGCCACTGCGTGGCGCTGTCCCCCCTGCTCTACTCCACTGTGAAACAGAGAGAGAGAGAGAGTCCCTGCTGTCAGCGGAGTGTGCTGTGTGCGCGTGTGTATGCGTGTGCGTGTGCGTGTGTGTGTGTGTGTGTGTGTGTGTGTGTGTGTGTGTGTGTGTGTGTGTGTGTGTGTGTGTGTGTGTGTGTGAGAGACACGAGTGGAGGCTTTTGTTAACTAGGACCCAGTGAAGTCACAGACGGACACCGGAAGAAAGGGCAAAAGAAAAGTGTTTTAGTTTTTTTTCTCCAATCATCTGATTTGGGTCTCTTCCATCTCTTCTCTCCAGGAGAGCAGAAATCCCACAACCTTTCACAATGTGATGTTGCTGCATGTTTGTGTTTCGCGGATTTCACTCCTGAAGGGGAGGGATTTCCACTCCCTTTTCGATGTGTTCGAATGTGGTGTGTGTATGTGTGTGCGCTGGGATGCTCCTGAGATTAATGTGGTGTGTGCGCCGTAGAGCTGTCCCTGAAGCCTGTTTTTGGGATTCTATATATATCCAATAGACGAGCACCCTTTTCGTGACATTCGTGTTCAGAAAGTTTGGTGCGCTTGACAAATTGCAGTGTGAAAGCAAACCGAACCAAATGAAGATGAACAATGTTGCAACTTCACCCCCTGAATCGCACGAGTCCACCAAACTATATGTGAAAGCGACCTAAAGGAACGAGTTTCCTCGGTAAACCAGGAAGTGGCGTCGCGTGGGTAAAATAACAGAGGATGCCAAAAAGAAATTATAAAAAAATATGAACATGTGAGAGTTGGAAGAAACTTTACAATAACAGTAAACAAACAATTTTCCCCATCTATGACACTGTCCTTCCCAAATGAAAGATTTGTATATTTTTCTATACTGAAAGTATATTTCTCATATGGATGCATATAAAATAGCATATGCATATAACTAGAATAACTATTTCTCGCAATGATCATGAACAATTGATATTAAAATTTTACAATAATATGACCTTATGACATAACTGACTACACGTCACTGATCGCTAACAAGGTACTACACTAATCAGTCATACACAGAGAACCACTTACTAGAATTACATTACATTAACCTCTTAAATTATATATATATATATAATTTTTTTTATTTTACTGTGAATAACACCATGCTAACATTGACCAGATGTGGGAAATTGCCACTGAGCTCATTCAGCACCTTCTTGAGATCACGTGTACAAAATATTTAAGCAAATGAATAAAGGGCAGATGATTTACAGGGTTTTTTGTAGATACAGTACTGCATTTTGCCATCCGGACATATGCAAATATGAATATATAATATAGAATATCAGGCCTATAAATGACCTTATTATGGTCAAGTCATATCATAATTGACACATTCTATGGATCAGGCCCAATCTCCCCTTTCCAATGGCAGAGTTCAATCTGGATTTAGAACCACCAGGTGCCCCGACAGGGCAGCAAAAACCGTGAATGAAATCTACTGTAAGTACAGTTACTTTTTTATAATATCAATTGATCCGCCATTTTTCATCAGATTGCAACGCGTTTTTTTGCTAGACGTTCACAGAAAGGTAGGGAAACTAACTGCATTCTATTTTATGACAATAATGTTCAGGTTTTTTATTTTAATTTGCAATTCATTATACTTTATACTTATAGCACATGCATGAGTCTGGTCTCTCTTGAAAGGAAACATTCTGAACTGTCTTCCACAACAGGAAGAATCACTCTCTGAGTGCTAATGAAATAGAGTTACTAATTTTTTAACACACTGAACTCAAAGTTTTGTTTACTCACATTTCTGTTTACTTGTTGCCAGATGCCTGTTTTTGAGCTCCAGCTGAGAGGTAGGAGCTGGAACACATAACGGTTCCATAGCCTGTTAGTCTCATCTAGTAATAGGTCCAAAGTTGATCAAATTTGTGTTTTACAAAGGTTTTTGTAATGTGTGTACCGGCAATAATTCAGCGTGATTATCCAAAATGGAAGCACGCAATAGGTTGAGTGGGGTGACGATCGAAAGGCGGTAAATTCAACTTTCCAACAATGTATTGGTTGATTGGCAACAGCGCAGCCCGGAGCCGGCAGATGAGGGTCAAAGTGCCGTGACGTGTTTAAGAGGTTCAATTCATCATCCCCGCCCAGAGTCAATAGTTTAAGTAAAAGAGGATAAACCAAAATTGTGAATGTCGGGCCTTACAAATACATTTTATTTTGATTTGATTATCAATAAGGTAGGATATCTGGAACACACAAACACACTATTTTCTAAATCACATGCCATGAAACTCCTGGCTGAATTTAAGACTGCACAAATCCTGTTTAAATCACGAAACAATTCACTCCCGGGTAACATCCAAAAATTATGTTATAGAGAGGGGGGTTACAATTTAGAGGAGAGTCTAACTTCAAGAAACAGGCTGTTCATTCAACAATGTATGTATATTTCAGTTTGTGGAGTGAATATGAGTTGCATAAGATAATATAGTGTGAAGGTATACTGAATACTGTCTATCTGTATGTCATGTATGTCATATATGTTATGATGAATTGAAAATGGGGGACCCTGATGTAAACAAGACGAAAGTCTTTCTCTGGTCTGCATCCCCTTAACAGTTGTGTGTATTGAGCCGTACTATATTGTACCCATTCTGCAATCTGTTAATAAAGTTTTCAATCAACCAATCAATCAATTAATCAATCAATCAATCAATCAATCAAGGGGCGTTTACACTTCATCCTACTCCTGCTTGTTTGTTTTTTAATGTTTATTACTTGTTTTTTATTATTATTTATTTTCAATTTATGTTCGAAATAAATAAACGCATTCATTCAAGATATTGTGTGAGCAAAAGTATAGTTAATTTACTCATACAGTATGTACATCCTCTGGCCTCGCGCGGATCTCACAGCTGTGCCCGCACAGTGCAATACTCCAATTCAGCCATTGGGTGGGTGGCGCTGCTGAGCGGCCCTCAGAGCTATGCAGCTACATGCTCCTCATTTTGAGCAGTGTTGACCAGTTTATAAAAATGATTTAAAATGTTTATTAGCAACGCAGAGCTTTCAAACCCCGCCGCGTGTGTGTGTGAAACCCTAATGGAATGCTGGGTACCTTTGAAATTTATATCTGATATATTTTGGACCCACGGCTAGCTTTTAAGCAGTGCTTGGTGGTGCAAATTAACCTGGCTACTACGGAGGAATAAGTGACTGCGTATTCAAGCCCCTGGCTTGCAGTCATGAAAGGGGCTACAACCAAGCTAGCTTGGTTACGTTAGTTAGAAACCAAGCTAGCCTATGTATGCTGCTTACCTGGCCAATGTGGTGATCCTCCTGGACAGATATATTTGTTAAATCATAATATCCACAGTGGTGTGCTGTGCTGGTCATCAGTAAACGTCCCGCCGGCGAAAAATAAGTTGCTAATAAAGTGCTATATGCTTGCTTCATTGCATATTCCAAAGTGCCGCGAGGTAACCTGGTTCCGGTCACGTTTGCTTTTAATGTGATTTGATTGGCCACTTGGCCAGACGCGAAATTAGCATATATTCCCCTACCTAGAGAACCAAGCTGGGGGCGTGTTAAGGCCTAGGAGCTAGCCAATCCAACCCAGCTAGAATCTTATTGGCTAATAATGAGGTAATAGGAAGAATAATAAAAAAAAAACTGCCTAGCGTCCTAACCTCGTTCACAGCTTTATCTCGTAAGCCTCCAGGCTGTCAGTGAGTATGGGCCACAGTGACAGTGTTAGAGAGAGTTGGCGCAGTTTCGCTCGTTCGGTTAATTTCTCCAGGAGGGAGACAATTATTATAACACAGAGATGAAAATGTATGATTTTTTTTATTTTTGTAATATTATTGTAAAAAAATTCCAATTTAATTTTTTAATTTTTTAATTTTATTTGGGGACGCTTGGCTTCCCTTGGCTTCCATGAATATTCGCCTAACCAGGGAGTTTGTTTTTGCGGAGCACGTTTAATTATAGGCTTATAATGGGCGGCGTTAAGTTTATCTGTAAAGAGATCAAGGGGGCCAGAGTAAGAGAGGAAGGGAGAGAGGGTGTCTCGTAGGCAATTAACAAGAATTGGGACAGTGGAGGCGTTAATACGACGGCTCATGTAGGATTCTACACTGTCTGGGCGAACGACACATCACTAATTGGCTGAGGCTCTCGTCTTTTCAACATGCCTCAGTGCTGTGTCCCTTGTTGTTTTAATGAATCTGAGTCATAAGAAATATGTTGTGTAGTATGTGCTCCTAGTATCTCAATAATTATGAGTTTATAATTGATTACATTATTTTAACTGTGTTAACCTAGTCGACTTTTACATTTTTAACTTAATTTTTGTTACTTTTGACATCGTATTTAATCAACACTGAGGAGAGCGGATCATGTGTTAATTACCGTTCCTATCATATAATTGGCAGTCTTCTCGTTGCATATTGACCTTATAATTATTAAAAAATATATAAATAAAAATATATGAATAAAACTGGGGGAGGTTTAAATGATACAGTTCAAGTTTCAAGTTTGCTTTTATTTTTTACACCTATAAAGTACATGTACACTACAGTGAAATGCTTGGTTATGTATGAGTCCCTGAGAATGTGCTTCACACAGTAAAAAAAAATAAAGTAAGTGAAAGAGGAATAAGTCCCAACACTATACAAATATACAATATACAAACTTAAGTACAACCTAAGTACAATGAAAGTACAATGTTACAAAGTAAAAATGCAGACAATGAGGTACACATTTTTTTTTAAAAGGCAATATGCAAAATGGTATGGATGTAGTGCAAATCTCTTTAATAAATAGATAAATATGATGTAGTGTTAAAGTGTTTAACGTTTCTAAAGTGAGTGTTAAGGTGGGTGTTTGTTTAAAGTGAGTGTGTGCATGTGGATGTGGATGTGTGTGCAATGAGTGTAGATGGGTGGGTTGATGTTACATAGAGTCATTGAGCATCCTGATGGCCTGGGGATAGAAGCTCCTTCTGAGTATTTCTGGACTGGCCGGTAGTGCTTGCCTGACCGCAGCAGTGCAAAGAGGCAGTTGTTTGGGTGGCTAGAGTTTTTGGCTATTCTCTTAGCCTTGGCCCTGCAACGCTTGGTATAAATGTCCTGGAGAGTGGGAAGCCCACCTCCAATTGTGCAATAAATAAACAATAAGAAATCAGCTAAGACAGATACAAGTCAATACAGTGGTTGGAGATCATACCTTTAAATGCAGCAATAGAAGGAAGAACATTCAGCTTCAGAGTCAGTTTCATTATAATATTATTACAATAGTCATTGTAAAGGCGGCTGGGTGGCGTAACAGAGATTGCACTCGTCACCAATGCAAGAGACTCCGGTATCGAATCCCAGTCTCAGCATTGCCTTCGACTTGGGCCGGCTGTCGTACTGGCTCATTTGGCAGAGTCAGCGGGTGGAAAGTCGATGGGTGGGGATTAGACGTTGTGGACAGCGACTCCTACAGGTCGGTTGGGTGACGCCTGCACAGCAGAGACAGGAAGTATCGGGGGCAGCGTGAGCCTCCCACGCGTTACTCCTCGCCACTGAGAGTCCGCGCTGTCTGGTGAAAAGATGCAACAGGCTGCCTCCTCGTGTACCGGAGGGGATACGTGATGCAAGGCTTCTATCCTCACTACAGCCGACCAGTGGGAGGCATAGTCTAGCAACGTTCAAGACAGGGGAGGGGAAAATTGGCAATACAAAATTGGGATGGGAGAAAAATAGAAAATGAGGAGAAAAAGTGGATAAGAAAAACAATAGTCATTGTAATTGTATTTATAATTCAAATTAGCCTTGTTGGTGGTTAATAACACATGTTTCCTTGGTGTGACAAACTCAGAACACATGTATTATTGATGTACTCCGACTGAAGTCACTGACTGACCCAAGGGAACTGCATCATGGGTGGCAGATGACATGTCAACTTGTTTTCTTTTCCCTAGCATGTGGCATTAATATGCATGATCCATACAGCCATCTGGGGCATAATGTAGGTGACTGTTTCCATTAGTCTAATTGATCACATTTGTAAAGAGGTTTTCCCCATGTTCAAAGCACTTTAAATATTAATTTCCATAATCAGCTTTGTACTTCTTCCAATTGTATTGATTTATTTGATTTATGGATCCAAAGGGATCCACAACATCCACAACAAATCCAAGGGATGACATGCAAAAATGACAACACTTATTTCCAGCGTGGTCCCCGATGTTCTGACCAAAGGACACATACAAATAACATATAAAACAACACATAAAGCGGCGGTTAGGTGGTCGAGCGGAGATTGCGTTCGTCACCAGCCCCGGAGCTGTGAGCTTGGTTCGCCTGTTCGAATCCAGCTCACAGCTCCGGGGTTGTCACCAGCTTGGCTGGCCGTCTGCACTGATACAATTGGCTGTATCAGAGGGTGGGAGAAGCTGGCGGGGTGGGTCCGGGTCGTTGTAAACAGCGACACCTACAGTTCGGTCGGGGCGCCTGCTAAGCGCGGATTGGACGTGAGGGGGATAGTGTGGTCCTCCCACACGCTACGCCCTCTCAATGAGAATCCGCGCTGCCAGGTGAAAAGAAGCGGTGATTGGCTGGACGTGTGTCGGAGGAAGCACGTGGTAGCCTCCACTCTCCCAAATGATCTGACTGTGGGGGGTAAAGCGCAGCGACCAGGAAGGGACTGGGAATTGGCATACGACTAACATTGGGATGGGAGAAAATCGGAGGAAAATGGAGGGGGGAAAAGACCAATAATAATTAAAAAAAAAAAAAAAAAACACATAAAGCAAAAGTCCAATACAACAAATCCATATTCTACATATCTAAAAACAAGTCAATAACATCCTGACCAAATACCATAAAATAGTGCATTTCTTATACCATCATTAAAACAACAATACGAGTTTGACCCGACAGCTATCCGGCCACTTTACCCCGGAGATATGAGTGAACCTGACCTTTAAATATTCCTCTAGATCCTGACAGTTTTATCCTAAGTGGAAGGCTGTTCCACATTGAGATCCTGGTGTAGAAAAATTTGCTCTGAGCCATGGACTTGACCTGCAGCACCTTACAAGAGCGAACACTGGCCCTGGTATTGTGTCCATGCTGCGTATGGACCATATTGATCTGATACTTCGGATAGCTTGGGGCTGCTGTACCATTTACTATGTTGAACATGTGGTTCAGTTTCAACTGTTCAAACCTGAGGTGCACTGGTAGCAGTCCCACTTTTATGAATTCGGCACTTCCTACATGCGTTCTGGGAGGCACACCTAGCATGTACCGAATAGTGTTTGCATCACCTGAAGTTTATTTTTTTATTTAGTCGACAGACTAAAGAGCCATGCTGCGCTCGCATAGTCAAAATGACACTGAAGCAAGGATGACACAGCAAGTTCAAAAAGCCTGGTATTCCGATACAGGAACTTGAGTTTGCCGGCACACTTGTTGTTTACATTTACATTTACATTTAGTCATTTAGCTCAACGCTTTTATCCAAAGCGACTTACAAGTTCTGTACGACAAGACAGCAAGAAGGGTACAACTCTATCAGCTGAGTAACAATGTTTATCAAAGTGTTGCGTGTTACAGTGTAGGTTAGTTTATTAGGACAAGTGCATGACAGTAAGGTTAGTCAGGGTTAGAGATATATATATATATATTTTTTTTTATTATCATCATTTCAGATAATGGGATGGGTAGTTCATTCCACCATTGTGGGGCAAGGACTGAGAATAGGCGGCTTCTCTTTGATGACCCTCCGGGAGCTTGGATAGAGTAGGTCTGAGGCAGCTGGAAGATGCAGAGCGTAGGGGTCTTGAGGGTGTGTAGTTAGAGACCATTGACCGGAGGTAGGCGGGAGCGGTTCCCTTTGCCGCATGGTATGCTAGGTCGAGGGCCTTGTTGTTGGCAGCACTAGTCTCACATGAGAGAGACTGCTCTAGTGTAAGTGCTAGGTACTTGACACTACTTTTCCCTGTGACTACTGCTCCATTACAGGAGACTTCCATGCAATCGACTTTGCCTAATCTCCTTGTTGTGCCAAAAAGGATCGACTCAGTCTTGCCTAGTTGAATGGACAGCTTGTTATCTATGAGCCACTCTCTGGCACTTTCTAGCTCAGAACTCAGAGCTCTCTCAATCTCCCTGACATTCCTACCTGGCACCAGAAGTTCTGAATCATCTGCATACAATAATAGTTTACATTTCACAGATGCTGGCATGTCATTGACATATATCAGAAATAATAGAGGACCTAAAATGTATCCTTGAGGCATCCCACATACAATGTCCAGAGGTTCTGATCTGACACCTTCCACCTCACAGACTTGAGTTCTCCATGTGAGGTAAGAAATGAACCAACTGACAGCAGTCTGACTAAAACCCATGCACTCAAGCTTTGACTGGAATATAGCATGGTTCACGGTACCAAAAGCTTTCTGGAGGTCGAGCAAGATCATTCCAACATAATTGCCATCCTCGAAGTGTTGCTTGATGTAGTCAATAAGATGAATGAGACACGTCTCTGTGGAGTGGGCTGCTCTGAACCCTGACTGGTGTTCATACAGCAACTTGGTGTCTACTAGATCCTCCTCAACCTGCTCATAAACTAGACCCTCAACTACCTTAGACATAACTGTTAAAATAGAAACCCGCCTATAGTTTCCAACGTCTGTCTTACAATTCTTCTTAAAAAGGGGGTATGTACCAATCTATGGTAGCCATTGAGCCTGCGTAGCCCAAGGTTGGGTTCTACCAGTAGGCAATTTCCACCCTACAGTACATTGTAAAGCGCTTTGAGTGTCTAGAAAAGCGCTATATAAATGCAATTAATTATTATTATTATTCATGATAGTAATAGTAACACATGGTAAATACACATGATAGTAATATTATTATTGTAACACATAATAAATGTATGTATGATAGTAATGTTAACATAGCAACATAACAAATACACATATGTGACTCGGCACCGTCTAGGCCGACTTGTGACGGCAGTTAACATTCCTCAGAAATCGCGAAATGTCTCGCAAACATGTCAGTCTCCTGATCTGTGCCTCTCCTTGTTCGTCTCTCTGTCCCGCCTCCGCCGTCCCTCGCCTGGGGTTCAGCTGAGTACGGTACAAACCAAAGGGGTTGGCAATTACATATCGAATTATCCAATCATTTGGTCATAATGAGACTTTGCTTTGTTGCATCCACCGCTGAAATTAATCCATTATAAATGCCTGAAAGGATAATGAGACCCGGCGGAGGTAATTTTAAATCCGCGGGGTGATTTTAAATCCATTTAACAATTTATGCTTTTGAAAACTCCAACCAAGCAAATTTCTATGAATATTACATGGAGTATTATTGAGTACTCTTTTTAGAATGTGACTGTAGGAGAGGAATAGAGGGGAAAAAAGGTTTAAGCCTTATCTGCTCTCGGTTGTCATGGGAAACATGCGTTCACTGGCCAACAAATCAAATAAAATTTATTTGTAAGGCCCGACAACACACGTTAACACTTTCAGTGCCCAGCAGGGGGGCGCACGATTTAGTGCTTGAATGCTCACCATCCACTTCAATGTTAGCGTTAATATCGCCTAATCTATGTTTTAAATTATGGCTATGTGTCTAATCTGCCCGTCGCTTATCAATGACTAATTTTCCAGTCAACATTGTCGAAGCGGATTGTTTTTTTATCGGTTAATTTCCGTTTTATAGCATCTTGAAAAGCCCTCGTTTTCAAGGAAAATAAAAATATATATTTTTCGGCCTATTTATGAATCGTTTTCAAATAAACGCTAGATTTTCGATAGTATATATCTATATCTATATATATATATATCGTACTGTATTGTACGATAGAGCAGCTGGTCGCAGAGACGCGAGTTGAACGAACACATCGGGAGGAGAATGAATGAATGAATGAACCTGATGTAAACAAGACAAAAGTCTTTTTCTGGTCTGCATCCCCTTAACAATTGTGTGTATTGAGCCGTACTGTATTGTACCCAATCTGCAATCTGTTAAATAAAGTTTTCATTTATTCATTCATTCTCCTCCCGATGTGTTTGTTCAACTCGCGTCTCTGCGACCAGCCGCTCTATCGTACAATACAGTACGGCTCAATACACACAATTGTTAAGGGGATGCAGACCAGAGAAAAACTTTTGTCTTGCTTACATCAGGTTCATTCATTCATGCATTCTCCTCCCGATGTGTTCGTTCAACTCGCGTCTCTGCGACCAGCCGCTCTATCGGAGATAGGATCACATTGTCAAGTCAATTTTATTTATATAGCACATTTCCAGGCAGCGGCAGCTGGCACCAAAGTGCTTCACAGGCAGGTTGATAAAAACAAAATAATGTGATGCAAGATATAAGATTAAAAACATTATAAAGCAATGAAAGTAATAAAAACAAAATAATATGATGCAAGATATAAGATTAAAAACATAGTAAAGCAATGAAAGTAATAAAAGCAGGTAGGACACAGTAAAACAAAGAGGATAGAAGGGCCAGTGGTGATTAAGTGGGGGCGAAGGCCAAGGAGAACAGGTAGGTTTTTAAAAGTGATTTAAAAGCCTGCACGGTCTGGGCGGTCCGTACGCTGAGGGGGAGGCTGTTCCACAGTCTAGGCGCTGCGGTAAAGAAAGCTCTGTCTCCCCTAGTCTTGAGCCTAGTTCTAGGCACCACCAGTAGCAGCTGGTCAGCTGATCTGAGGGATCGTGGGGGGTGTGGCGGTGCAGGAGTTCGGACAGATAGGGAGGAGCCGTGCCATTTAGTGATTTAAAAACATTTAGGGCTAATTTAAAATCGATCCTAAAGCGGACAGGCAGCCAGTGGAGCGAGGCCAAAACTGGGCTGATATGTTCATGTTTTTTTGTTTTGGTGAGGAGGCGCGCGGCTGCGTTCTGCACCAGTTGTAGGCGGCGAAGCAAGGATTGGTCGATGCCCGTGTAAAGGGTATTGCAGTAGTCGAGGCGAGTGGTGACAAAGGCATGTATCACCGTCTCTAGGTTATTTTGGGAGAGGTATGCCTTTGCAGTGGCGAATCCTTATGGAAGCCAACGGAAGCCATGCCTCCCTAATATTAAAATATGAATTAATATCAAATATGAAATATGAAAAAAAAAATATATATATATAATTTACTTTTTAATATAGTTTATATTCTTTTTCATTTTTGTGTTATAATTTTTTATTTTTTTTTAAATGTCCCCCTCTTCTCAGGGCCGGATTAACGACCGGGCCGACCGGGCCGCGGCCCGTGGGCATTGAGTGATGAGGGGCCTAAAAAAAAAGAAAAAAAAATATTTTTTATTTTTTTTAGGCCCCAATTATTATAATTTTTTTTTTTTACTTTAATTTTTTTTTGGGGCCACTCGTCACTAGAGGCCTTTTGGAGGCCCCTCGTCACAAGAGGCCCCAAATTATTATTTTTTTTACTTTTATTTTCTTTTCTTTTGGAGGCCCCTCGTCACTAGAGGCCCCAAATATTTGTTTATTTTTTTTTAACTTTTATTTTAAACATTTTTGGAGGCCCCTCGTCACTAGAGGCCCCACATTTAATTTTTATTTTTTTCTTATTTTGGAGAGCGATGTCATACTGTGACACTGAATGATTGGCACTGACTGACGCTCTCTGATTGGCCACTGACATGTTTGCCCAATCGCGTGATGAGCTGTGTCTTTGCCCATTTCCTCGTCAAACAGCCTGCAAACTACCTGGCGTTCTATCGCCATGCTCTAAGACAAACTCTAACCTTAACCAACTTCGAAAGAGTGCCTAAGCTTAACCGTCGAAAGAACTTGCCGTCAGCCCGTCACGCTCTAAGACAAACTCTAAACTTAACCAACTTCGAAAGAGTGCCTAAGCTTAACCAGTGTAGAAACAGGCTTGATTGATTGATTGATTGAAAACTTTATTAACAGATTGCAGAATGGGTACAATACAGTACAGCTCAATACACACAATTGTTAAGGGGATGCAGACCAGAGAAAGACTTTCGTCTTGTTTACATCAGGGTCCCCCATTTTCAATTCATCAGGACATATATACAGTCAGTACTGCTACATCTATACATTTATGACATACCAGATTTGCAAATGCAGTACTGTTTGTGATACAGAAGGAGTCAGGAAAAGGGAGTATATACATTTGACGTAGAAACTGTACATCGGCATCGGCCAATCAGAGAGCGTCTTGCCAGAAATGCGGCTAGGTTTAGAAATAACGCGACTAGGGGCCTCCACACTACACACTAGTACTAGTACTAAATACCTATATGTCCCTATGCCATAAATGTCATGTATGTTGTGTATGTCATAAATGTCTATATGAATTGAAAATGGGGGACCCTGATGTAAACAAGACAAACGTCTTTCTCAGGTCTGCATCCCCTGCCTTAACAATTGTGTGTATTGAGCCGTACTGTATTGTACCCATTCTGCAATCTGTTAAATAAAGTTTTCATTCATTCAGTAAAAAAAAATAAAAGAGATACGAAAATTAGAAATATAGGCCTCTCTCTTATACATGCCTCCTCCTAATACAAGCCTGGTATCCACTACAGTTGAAACAAATACAAGCCGGGGTTACTATTAGAGGAATTACGGTATTCTATATATTTTTTAAAGTGACATAAAAACGCCACTGTGCGTGCGTGCACGTGTGTGTGGGGGGGCCTCCACAAGAATCTGGCCCAGGGGCCTCTGAAGTCTTAATCTGGCCTTGCCTCTTCTCCTTCTCACTCCCTCTAACACACTGTCAGACTCACTGTGCTCACTGGAGCTAGTATAGGAGAGAGGCAGGGGGTAGGTCTCTTTCTCCAGGCTTCCAGCATTATAGAGTCCAAATCCGATCCTGGCCAATCAGATTCGAGCTGACTGCCACACCCTAAAAGTTTAAAACGGGGCTGAGAGGAAAACACTCAGCATATTTTCCCCTCTGCACTCTGAACATTGTATTAACCCGTAACTGTTCCCACGGGCCGAATATTGCCCCGATCCTCGCGAAATTAAATCCACGGGGACCTCTCGGCGTGCCGAAGCTTTTCCTAAATCACTTCCATCATCGAAAACGAGGGGAAAAGGTCGGCTCGCGACCCTGAAAATGTCGCGTGATTTTAAAAACGCTGTATTAAGTGAGCCTTTTATGGGATCCACGCGAGCTTTCTATCGTGGAAACATCTGGGCGTCCCACAACTTTTACTCATTCACATGTAGCCCCGAAAATGCTTAGAAAAGGAAAACAGAAAGCGTGGAATAAACTCGCTGAAACGGAAAAGTGTCCCACGGGCGCGCAGTGATTCCGATCCGCGTGAAAATATTCACGGCCATAGAGGAGACCATGGGACACCTTTTTGCAACCGAATATGTGTCTCGTATTTGCTCCCACGCGGCGCGCAAAATCGTGCAAGGAAAGATCGGACCAAAAATAAACCAATGCTCCAGCAGTATTAATGACCCTGATGTAAACAAGACAAACGTCTTTCTCTGGTCTGCATCCCCTTATACAATTGTGTGTATTGAGCCGTCCTGTATTGTACCCATTCTGCAATCTGTTAAATAAATAAAAAGAAAGTTTGACTGGCCGCCGGGCCATACTGTAGTGTACATGGTGACTGCTTGACTTAAAAAAATAAAATAAAAATAACAATATTAATAAAAATATTTTATGTTTTGGCTTCCCCTGTTATTTTACCCACGCGACGCCACTGTGCCTTTGTCTTCGCCAGGAGTCTAAGGTGGTAAAAACTGTTTTTGACTACGGCGCTGACCTGTTTGTCAAATTTAAAATTGCTGTCGAAGATGACCCCGAGGTTCCTGACATAGGTGGAGAGGTTTGGACCCAGGGGACCAAGTGCGTCAATGAGGGGGGTCGGGGGGGCACTATTAAAAACAATGACCTCGGTTTTCCCTTCATTTAATGTCAGGGAGTTTTCAGACATCCAGCACTTGATTTCTGCCAGGCAGTCAAGTAGTGGTGTTATTGATGTTTTCCCTTGGGTGGGTTTTAAGGGGAGGTAGACCTGCACGTCATCGGCGAAGCAATGGAATAAGATGTTATGTTTTGCCAAGATCTGGCCTAGGGGGAGTATATATAGGAGGAAGAGAGTGGGACCCAATATCGAGCCTTGAGGCACCCCGCAGGTGAGGGGGGCCACAGAGGAAGTGAAGTCACCAAGTTGGACAGAGAAGGTCTTATTACTTAAGTAGGACCGGAACCAGTCTAAGACGGGGCCCCTAAGGCCTACGTAATGCTCGAGGCGAGGTAAGAGGATGTGGTGATCTACCGTATCAAAGGCGGCTGTGAGGTCAAGGAGTAGTAGTAGGGATGAGTTACCTGCATCAGCAGCTGAAATCAGGTCGTTTAAGACACGGAGGAGGGCCGTTTCAGTGCTGTGTCGTGGTTTAAAGCATGATTGGAATTTATCATGGATGTTTTTGTGTTCAAGGAATGATTGTAGCTGTATGTAGACTATGCGCTCCAGTATTTTTGATAAAAATGGTAATTGTGAGATGGGTCTAAAATTGGCAAAGACATTGTGTCATGTTTTGCTAGAGGGTGTATATGTTTATTATTCCGAATAGATCTACACGGGCTTATAGCCTATAATACGTGACATTTGAAGCAGGCACAACTGCTGTTGTAATTTTCTGGTAATAGCTGTTTCGAGTGTTTATTATTACTGCCTTCCTATACCCAGTTAAATCTGTCTTCATATCTCACGCCCCAAAGGCGATAGCGAGGGGGGGCGTACGCGTATAGGTCAGTGGCCAATCAGAGCGCAAAACGGGAACCCGGAAACACAACTGCGTTGGTAAAAGCATACACGCGGGCCGGACACGTCTTCTTTAAACAAGTCAAAAAGAAACATCACAATAGGTCAAGAACAAAACACCATAAAGTCCAAATTTTTTTAAATAGATGCAAAATAAATGCAACACTCCAGACATACCGCACGCGAAGGTAAGGAAAAACTCACTAAAACCTAGCAATTGGAAAAAATGCACCACAGGCTTCATGGAGTCATGGCTGAACCATAACATACCTGTACTGGGACCAGCTCGATGTGCTTCATGGAGTCATGGCTGAACCATAACATACCTGTACTGGGACCAGCTCGATGTGCTTCATGGAGTCATGGCTGAACCATAACATACCTGTACTGGGACCAGCTCGATGTGCTTCATGGAGTCATGGCTGAACCATAACATACCTGTACTGGGACCAGCTCGATGTGCTTCATGGAGTCATGGCTGAACCATAACATACCTGTACTGGGACCAGCTCGATGTGCTTCATGGAGTCATGGCTGAACCATTACATACCTGTACTGGGACCAGCTCGATGTGCTTCATGGAGTCATGGCTGAACCATAACATACCTGTACTGGGACCAGCTCGATGTGCTTCATGGAGTCATGGCTGAACCATAACATACCTGTACTGGGACCAGCTCGATGTGCTTCATGGAGTCATGGCTGAACCATAACATACCTGTACTGGGACCAGCTCGATGTGCTTCATGGAGTCATGGCTGAACCATAACATACCTGTACTGGGACCAGCTCGATGTGCTTCATGGAGTCATGGCTGAACCATAACATACCTGTACTGGGACCAGCTCGATGTGCTTCATGGAGTCATGGCTGAACCATAACATACCTGTACTGGGACCAGCTCGATGTGCTTCATGGAGTCATGGCTGAACCATAACATACCTGTACTGCCCTGCAGAAGCTAACCGCAGTAACTATGCAAACAGTGAAATTAAGAAAAATGGCTTTAAAGTTCTTTGACTATCCAGTGATTTTGTAGTTACTGCAAAAACATTTTCTCTAAAATCCAGCAAGATTGAACTCTGAAACTTTGTCACCAGATAAAACAGATATTGAGAAGTTGACAATTTCACTTATAACTCAATTTAAAAAAGGAAATGTAGTTACTGCGGTTAGCTTCTGCAGGGCAGTGTACTATTGAACATGAGGGCTTCACGGTGTTTACACAAAACAAATTTATTTGGAATCATTTAAAAGAATAATACATCCACATAGCTTTCAGAAAGGTGCAGAATAAAAGATAACATTCAGCCACTAGATATCCCCCTAGAGCACCAGCATGTCATCTAATCAGGTGCATTCCACGTGGGGAAATGGGAAGTAGGGAGGGGATACATGCACGCAATAGTAAACGACATACATTTTCGACCCGCTAAATAGTTTTCATTTAATGAATCAATAACTTTTGGGGGGAAAAGCAATACTTTTATTCTGCACTATCTTGTAATGATTAATCTCCATAAAATGGTATCTATAGCACCTTTAATATTCTTACTTTTATTTTATTCTCATATTTTATTTTTATTACCCTGCCTGTATCCCTTCTCTCCCTCTCCTGACTTGACACCGGAATCAAGATCCGTCTTTTAGCGGGGTGTCACCCTGGCAACGGAATATTTTAACACCCACACATTCTTTAATGCGAACACAAAAGCGGCTTTCTGTAGATTAACACATCAAAGAGGTTACATAAAAACTGTAAATCAGATCAAGGGGGCCGGAATAAGAAAGGAAGGGAGAGAGGGTATCCGGTAGGTGTTGAACGTTGGGAGAGTGGAGGCATCAATACGACAGCTCATGTAGGATTCCATTCTATCAACTTGAAATTTGATTAGGTAATGTTCTAATAGGGCAGGAACATGAGGAGAGATGGTCAAGTCAGACACAGTGAGACCGCGGGCAAGGGTGTTCCCACCATGGTCAGTGGTTTGGTGAATGGTTTGAAACAAGACAAAAAGAGTCATAATGATGTCAGTAAAAGCGTTGTTTAACTCATTCGGCGCCATACCCGAGTAAAATCGGGTTATCTTGCCAGCGGTTAAGCGCCATACCAGTTTTTTCTTTTATTCTATTTTTGTATTCATTACAGGCTCACGGACCTCTGTGTTACCATAGGAAATCATTCTGAGACCCTGAGAGTGCAATACCGGCCAAATCTTACTAGGTGGCAGTATCGCCCACCCTTTGAAACCTTATTTCACACTGTGTGTCACATCTAATGTCGTCCAGGCGGAGAATTTAGACCAAGCCAAGTAAATCGCTTCATCCGAGCACTTCGAAATGCGTTCAGCACACTTGAGGCATATCTTGTGCCACTTCATGTCAGGGACCCGATCAACATCAATACTGGAAATCAAGATCAGACAATTGGAATATTCTTTTTGGAATAATACCGATCAAAGGTAAGGACTATCTGACGTCAATTCCACCTTGATCCTACAATGATTTCATATCGATCCAGCCGATCAACGTATGTAGTATTCAAAACAAATGCCGTTGCTGGCGATCAAAGCATCAAAAAACTACCCCCCCCCCCCCCCCTTTCATGCATTGATGATGAAACATAATACCTATTATATACCTTTGATTTGGAAATAGTAGCGTGTCCAGGCGAGCAACGCAAACGCTTTTAGCAAAATTCACATATCGCTCCATAACGCATGTTACCAGGAACTAGCCAGGATCACTCTGAAACTATACAATATTCACCACGGTATAACGCGCAAATGTATACATGAAAACATTTATTATTTTTCACATGTTGGACGAGGGATAGTTACTGTCAAATGAGCCATAGTATTGTTTCCATAGCTATAATATAGAATATAGATATAGCCCTGCAAACACCGCCACGCACAGTGAAAATCCCTATCTTTTAAAGCAGTGGCCCATTGAGTACAAGGATGGATAAAACGGCTGGCCGTGAATGAGTTAAGCATGGAGCCTCTGACAGATCGTCACACCATGCCTTCTCCCCCTGGCCCTTCCAACTTATTTGAATCAATGCAGGGACGGCAAAGGTTTGAAAAGAGTGAAGTGTCACAGGGAGGTACATGAAAGGTGCAGCGGGGGGGGGGGGGGGGGGGGGGGTCAAACACTGGCATTGGAAGGAATGCTTAATAGAGATCCAACACAGCTTTTCATAAAATGAAAACGCCTGACATTTAAAAAATAAAAAAAACTGGGGGGAAGGGGGATGGACAGCTGATCCATTCCTCTGGAGCGATGGGGAGATGGTGCAGCGTTTGTTCTGCCGTGTTTGAACCCTGGAGGACGGGGAGCATATGGTTGCCAGGAGTCAGACCATGAGAATTGTCAATAGTTGATTTGGTCGATACTTTTGTTCCTGAGCAGGTAAGACATGTACCAAGGCAAGGGGTCAGGCCTGCTTTGCATGGCTCCCAGCCTGCTGGGGCTACACAGGCTATACTCCTCCTCCTCTCCCTGCAGTAAGGGATGGGGCACAGCCTGCTGGGGCTACACAGGCTATACTCCTCCTCCTCTCCCTGCAGTAAGGGAGGGGGCACAGCCTGGAGGAGTAGCTACACAGGCTATACTCCTCCTCCTCTCCCTGCAGTACGGGAGGGGGCACAGCCTGGAGGAGTAGCTACACAGGCTACTCCTCCTTTTCTCCTGTTTTTCTCTGCATCTTTCTGTTTTTAGATTAACACTTTCAGTGCCTTTGATTAACGTTGATTTACCCCGTTGAATGCCACCACCCACTTCAATGTTAGCGTTAAAAAACGCCTAATCTATGTTTTAAATTATGGCTATGTGTCTAATCTGCCCGTCGCTTATCAATGACTTGTTTGCAGTCAACATTGTCGAAACAGATTTTTTTTTAATCGGTTCATATCCTTTTTATAGCATTTCGAAAAGCTATCGTTCTCTCGAAGATTTTCGGAAAATTGAAACATTCCCCCATAAACGGCATTTATTGGAATATTCTCGAATACACTAGACACGTTGTCATTTGTCGGCCTATTTATGAATCGTTTTCAAATAAACGCTAGATTATCGATAGTATATGTGTACTTATGCACACTATAGACGCGAGCTGAGAAATCTATTCTCTCGTTTCCTCAAGATCACACACAGCCACACACACACATACACACATAGGGGACACGCTGTTATCTCAGTGAATACAGCTCCGATTACCCCAAGACTGGCAACATAGACTCCTTACCTTAGATCAGATGTTCTCCAAAAATATTATTCCAATTCCTGATCGCCATTCCAAATATTGATCACGCTTATTGATTGATTATTGGCTGCTGTAAATATATATTCCATGCTGCTTTCCGTCTCGCGATCAGATCCTTCTTGATCAGACGGCTCGCCAGCACAATGGAGCCAGTTGGCTCCACCTCTACAGATCTACAGATCCCAGGTCCGTCTACACAGGGATAGACGATAGGGGGCGCTTTTTCCCCATCTGAGCTCTTGGAGGGGTTGCTGTACCAACGGGAGACTCGGTTGATGAAATATGAATTCAGATTGCTAATAAAAAAATAAAACAACATTTGTCGTCGTCGGCACTCACCGGGGGGGCTGATAAAACAAGATATGTCGTTGCTGGCACTCAAAGGGTTAAGAGAAGCAAACCAACAAATAAAATAAAAAATAAAACGTGACTCCATAAAGGATCTATAAAACAGAGTCATCAGGAACCTGTCAACGTTGCACTTAACCAGTTTTGCTCAAATAAAAGAAGGTTGGGGTCATGACGTCTTAAAATCAACACACATATATTTGGTCTTTGTCTTAATTCCAAAAAGGCTCAAATAATCTGTGACAGGGACCATGGGACACTTCCTCCTCCTTCAGCAGGCTCAGTTTAACCAGAGCATCTGTCACAATGCTGAGGTTTTCAATCGCACTATGGCAGTCCAAAGCTATGATTCACAAATAATTGATTGTAATAAATTACAATAACCTTATTGGGAAAACAAGTCAGCAGTAGGGGTACATCTCTGGCAGCTAAGGGTAAGTGGTATTGTTTGTCATACAGTGTCGAACTTGAGTGCTAAACTCTTGAGTGCATAGTAGTATAGACATATTAGCATAGTAGGTAGTATAGGCATAGTAGTTATATTTCGTATGGCTTATCGCGTCCCGCTCAAGCCTATTGAGATACCCCTTATCTCCTTGTACTTACTGTACACCACCACAAACACAACTTATACACCCACACCTGACCGGGTCCCGCCTCTATGGAGGCGTAGCCTATAAGACCATGGTCCTGGTCACCAAACACCCTTCCTCTATTTTCGTTCCATCATATTGGATGCAATGCACCTTATGTAACTAGTAGTATGAAAAAGATTGGAGGAATTGTGTAATGTTGAAAGCTTACCGCAGGGGGAAGGCTAAGAGAATCATCAAGGACTCCAGCCACCCGAACAACTGCCTCTTTGAACTGCTGCGGTCAGGCAAGCGATACCGGAGTCTTAAGGCGAGCACAGAAAGACTCAGAAGAAGCTTCTATCCCCAGGCCATCAGGCTGCTAAACGAACAATAAACACTATGCAACAACCATCAAATGCACACAGCACACACACCCACGCGCACACACTCATTTAAACAAACAACACACTGCAGCACCCACTCTCCACACTTTAGATCACACAAACACACTTTATATTTATTGATAAAGGATTTGCACTACAACTCGTACACCTACTGTAAATTGTACCTAAATTGCACCTCATCCCATTTCTGCCTTGCACTATATAGTATTGTATATTAGTACACTGCATAGTATATTGTATATTATATGGTAACTCAGTTACGTCTATTCTGCATCGAACATTGTACATATGTCTATACTGAACACTGTGACTTTTTTTTTACTTCTAATTTACATGCTATACTATGTTATTTTATTTCATACTTATCTTGTCTTGCACAGTCTCTGGAGCGTAACAGTAAGAAGCATTTTGTATAAAAGTATTCTGTACTTCTGTATGACAACTATTAAAGAAACTTGAAACTTGAACTTGAAACTACCGGAGGTTGCGTGCCCCTGGCATCTTCGAGGCATGTTTCAGCGACACGACGAGCCTATGTTGATGTTCCTCATCTGTCGGCAGCCAGATCAAGGTGCAGCGTACAAGGTTGGCTATGGAGCCGGGTTGTACAACGGTGAGCCCTGTGTCATTAGGCACGAGTATTAGTGTTAGTAATGCTGGGTTGTTGTTACACAACCATGTTGTGTGTCGGCGCCAGGGGGGGATGGTTTGGTGAACGTTCACTGCGGTGAATGGGTTCCAAACGGTCCTGCAAGCGTGCTGTTAAACAACTAATGCTAGCTACATGCTAATACTAATGCTACATGCTGAACTCTACTGCTACGCTGTTCTAATGTCTCCGCCGTGAGATGTTGTCACTTCTCCCTCCTCTTGCCCGGTTCATCAATGAAGGTCAGTCGGTAGCTGATGTGGGGGTTTTGCTGAGTCCTATTACCTTTTTACGGGTAAATGGGTTGACAACAGGGTAGGCCGTGGCTAGGTAGCCTAGCCAGGTACGTTACCTTTGTGTTCCGGTGGGGTCTGTTGAACGGTGTCCCCATCTGGGAGCCGATGCGTGAGCTCGGCGGTGTAGCAGTAGAGCTATACTACTGCAGGATGGGACTTAACGGCGGGTTATGGCTCAGCTGGCTGGTTCCTATCCACATTGGCGTCGGGTAGTGGGGCTATGGGTCCAGCCGACATTGTAAACATGTTGCGTGTTGTGCGCAGGCGGTTGTTGATCTGGGTTCCACATCGCCTCACGCTAGGCTGTCGTAGTGTAGGGGCTACTGTTTTGTTCTGTCACTCTGCTATGAGAAGGTCTGTCTATGCTACAGCTTTCTCTCCTCTCAACCATGCATGCTGACGGTCAATCGGTGTCTATTGGGGGAGTATGCGGGGGGGGGGCTTTGTTTACCTTTTTTGGTAAATGGGCTAAGCTAGGGCTGGTGTGCTGTTGTGAATATTTTGAATGAAGGCGGGACTAGTTCGCTCTGGTCCGCCTCCCCTTAACGTTGTGTATATGGGTTTGCTCATTCTACAGTATTTTGTGGTTTAGTTATTTTATTCATTTAACCCTTTCATGGTGCACACCACAGTGGAGGTTGCTGTTTGCAACCACCAATGGTGCTTCGTGTTAACATCAGTCCTTTGCTTTTGACATATTGAAACAGTGCCCCGCCCGGCCGACGCCATGGGTGGGTCGGCCTGGCAAGTGGCTGGTGGGCTGCTAAAGCCTGTACCGCCACGGTATGGAATTGGCAGCGATTAGAACTGTGTTCGAATTGCTGTTTTTTCTATTAAAAAAATTGTGTCTGGTGGCGGGGCCTTGAGGGCCAGCCGACGACGACACATCGCGCAACGTTGTTGACGTTATTAGCTTTGACCCAGCCGCAAGCTATAACCGCTCAGGGTTCCCTTCTCCGCAGGGGATTTTGGTCTTCTGCTGGAGCGCGGGCGGTATTGTCTTAGGCCCCACACCGCATCACACCGCGCTGCCAGAAGAAGAGAGAGCACGGCCTCGTCAGTGGCGATGACGAGGCCCTCGACAGGCGGCCATGTTTTCCCCCGCCGGAGGTATCCTGGGCGTTGAATCGACAGGTGTCCACAAGGCCGACAGCCTTGGCGGCCGAGGGATCGGCCATGTTGGATGGGTTCGGCTTGAACAACAAGCCGTCACCGTCCTGCCGCGAGCAGCCCGCTCTCCGATCACTCCCTTCCCCAACACCAGCGGAAAAAGTGGGCTCTGATTGTTTCCTTTGGCTGCGGGCCACGTGCCTTCGTTGAAACGCGGGCGGCCCCACTTTTCGCTTCTCATGGGGACAGGGGCTGACACCCAGTTGATGGCTGAGCCTGGGTCTGTCCGTGAGAATGTTGTGCTGTCAAGCGGCTCCCACACCATAAGCTGTGTTGGTTGAGCCTGGTGTTACGTCTGTCAACTATAAGTGTTGTCAGCAGGGGGGCTCGAAACCTTTTGAGGCACACAGTGCGGGCTTCCCCGGCCTTCGCCAGGCCAGGTATCATGTTGGTGCCTCCCACTCCTGAAAGATTGGCAGTGGTCTCGCAGGCACGCGTGATTTGGGTGGTAGTAATATCACTGCAGGGCTACGGTGTGTAGGAACCCATGGGGTCCTTACACCTTGCATGTCCGGCTGCAGAACAACTCCTCAGCATGTTCTGGAGGGGTGTTCAGTGGGGGGACTTTTTTCACCTAGAAAGCCCCTGTATCAAACCGGCCCTTTCTGTCGAGGTCCCCCCTTGGGTGCGATTGCCTCATGGGTGGTGTCAGGGTCAGATGTCCCGATACGGAACGCTCTGCTCGCACGGTTCCAGGGTTGGCTACGCACAGCGGGTGGGACCGGGCCAACTATCTA
The DNA here is from genome assembly GCF_963971535.1 of Notolepis coatsorum. Lineage (NCBI taxonomy): Eukaryota > Metazoa > Chordata > Actinopteri > Aulopiformes > Paralepididae > Notolepis > Notolepis coatsorum. Next base: position 106,429,913 of record NC_140174.1, read on the forward strand.
CAGTTCCTGGCGGACCTGCGCCACATGGCGGCGGGTGCGTTGGGAGTGTCATCACATATGACTACGGCAGTACCATATGTCGAGGTGGATGGAGAGAACGCTGAGGCGGGGACTTGTGTTTACACAACCCCACCCGTTTTCGGGTTTGGTACAGACCCTATTGTCAGGGTCTCCAGCAGTGACAGCTCTGGTCAACGAGATCCAATCTCTGTGGACGAAGCAAGCCATCGTCGTGGCTTTCTCCTCCCGGTGTTCTCGGGTGCCTGAGAAATCGGGAGGGGGGGGGTGTCAGACCCAGGCTGGACCTGTCCCATGGGAAGGTTCAGCATTTTTTGGATCGTCTCCTACCTGTTGAACACTGTCAGGTGGGGGTCTGGTTCTCCTCCATAGACCTGTAGGATGCGTATGCGCATCTCCGATCTTCCTTCCTAGGGCTTACCTACGCTTCCTTTGCAGGGTTAGCGTATGAGTACCAGAGGCTGCCGTTCGGTTTTCTCTGGCTCCCCGCATCTTCACCAAGTGCGTGGAGGCCACACGGGGGCCTCTGCGTCGTCAGGGGTTACGGAGTGTATTCTGCCCTGACGACGTTCGGGTCCTTCGCGGTCAAGGTGGATCGTCAGGTCTCGTACCAGGCAGGTCCCTACCAGCCTGGGGTTGCTGTAGACTGGAAGTAGAGTACTCCTCTTCCCAGTCAACGGTTGGAGGGCTATGGGCATCCCTCTCAGAGCGTGTTGTCAACACGCTCGGGAGGTTCCGTCCTAGGACGGTTACGGCACTGTCTCACGTCACGTTTTTCACCCACGCCTCCCACGCCTCCCTCGCATCGGGCCAACGCAATAGGGGGCAGCTGGCAAACCATGCTGCCCGGTCTGCGCTACGTTCAATGTGTTGGTGTTGAAAGCGGTCCTTCTGGTCCTCAAACAGTGTTGATCAGGATGGACGATACGACGTCAGTGTCGTGTATCGACAGACAGGGAGGAGTACGCTCCCCCCGTCTGCACCAGGCGGCAGGCGGCTGGCTATGGGCGTCCTCCATCTGCGCGGCCTGAGGGCTCCCCACATCCCCGGCAGGGAGAATGTGGGTACAGGTGTACTGTCGCGGGGCGGTCCTCATCCTGACGGGTGGGGATTACGTCCGGACATAGCCAGGCAGGTCTGGGACCGATGCCGTGTCGCCTGGGATTCTTCCCCATACATCTGTTAGGTCAGTTGTTGGGACAGGTACGTTGATGGTTGATGGTGCAGGTTCTTGATCCTGATGGTGTTACCATCCGGAATGCGCATGCTCCCTCCACTGTCGCGCTTATGCGGGCAGATGACGTATGTTCCAAGTGTGGTGTAAGGCGGGGGGCCAGGACCCTCTCCTGCCCCCTGGATGCTGTCCTTAGTTATCTCCAGTCTCTCCTTGATAGACTGTCGGCTTCGACGGTGAGGGTATATTCAGCAGCTATATCCTCCTATCATGAGGGATTTGAGGGGATGTCTTGATCAGCCACCCTCTTGTGAAGCGTTTCCTGCTTGGCGCTCGACGTGTTAAGCCGGTGCAACGCTCCTTCGCTCCGACTTGGGATCTTCAATTGGTCCTCGGTCGGTTGTCCTTGGCCCCGTTTGAGCCGCTCGAGGTGCCGTTGGAACAGCTGTCATTCAAGACCGCGTTCTTGCTGGCCGTCACCTCCGCTGACGCGTGGGTGTGCTTTGTGCTCTCTCGGTACGTCCAGAGTGCCTGTCTTTCGTCCGATTGTGGTGCCACTCTGCGGCCTAATCCTGCCTTCGTGCCTGTAAATATCCGGAGTTCTTCCGCTCCAGGGATATTGTGGTTCGCCTCCTCACGGTAGTGAGTTAGATGCGGGCCTTCACCTGTCATGTCCGGTCCGTGCTTTGGGAATTACCTCAGCCGTACTCAGGACCTCGGGGTCACCGTTCAGCTTTTTGTCTGTCACGGTGGTTCTCATGCCGGTAAGGCACTATCGAACAACGCCTGTCCCATTGGTTGTGCGAGGGCATTGCCCTCTGCTACACGTTGGCTGGGCAGGATCCCCCTGGGGGCGTCAGGGCGCACTCCACTCGTGGGGTGGCTGCCTCTGCCGCTCTCCTGGGTGGGGCTTCGGTGGAGGATCATGGTCCTCCCCAGGCCCCTTTGTAAGGTTTTACCTCATGGACATGACCGGGGGTTCTGTCTCCCAGGCGGTTCTGGGGTCTGTGGCCTTTCCTGCTTCCCGTCCTTTGGTAGGGTAGCAGGAGTGTGTGGGTATGGGCCCGGGACCCGGTCAGGTGTGGGTGTATAAGTTGTGTTCGTGGTGGTGTACAGTAGGTACAAGGAGATAAGGGGTATCTCAATAGGCTTGAGCGGGATGCTCAGCCAATACTCATATAACTAGGTTATATACATAACCTATCGATAGTAGTATAGACATAGTGGAACAGTACATAATAGTAAAAGTCAGTAAGACGGTTAGTCTTTTTTTTATTATTATTATTTCAGATATTGATTGAAAAGGTGTGTTTTTAGTTGACGGTGGAAGATTGGGCTGGTTTCAGGTGGCCTGACGGTGGTGGGAAGTTTGTTCCACCACCGTGGAGCCAGGACAGAGAATAGCCTGCTTTGTTTCAATTACCCCCCAGGAGTCCAAATAGGAGTGGGTCTGAGGTGATCAGAAGATGCAGAGAGGACTTCCGGTTTAGCTACAATATGTAGCGCACGCATTTGGTAACAGCTCCGCTCCCGTCACCGTTAATTTCGTTCAAAAACATTATTTTAACAAATACCAATGAGATTAAACCACATCGTATGTATTGATAGGAACTCCTACTAACTATATCAAAAGACATAAAGACTCAACATGGGGGGTAAGGATGAGAAAAAGGGTAGAAAGAAACACGAAGCAGCAAATCCAACGGCGACGATTGATACACGATCCAAGAAAACAACAGGCGACGCGGCAGCAGATCCGCTGTTGACAACCCCCGATGGGAATATAACGGAGAATATACCGGGTCCATCGGCGACTGGCTCCGAGAGGGAGACAATAGAGGACAACATAACGGGAACGACAGGAAAAAGTAGCGTGAAGGACAAAGCAGAGGATATTGAGAAGATAATAGCCAACAAATCCATCGATGCACCTACAATATCAACTGGCACTGGCAGTGTAATTACACAACCCGACTTCAACTCTCTGACTAGCCTGAGTAAGGATCTGATTAAGGAACAGATGGTAGCTTTCAAAGTACACGTCGCACACATCGATGCTAAATTCGAAGAAGTTATGGAAGCGGTCGCTGTACAGTCCGTGCGAATCACGACAGTGGAGAATACGGTGACAGAAATTACACGGGCAGTCAAAGAGAACGAGAAGATCGTCAACGATGGTTTGACAGAGGTAACGAAGGAGATAAAAAAGGTGGAAGAGGCATGTTGGATAAAAATACAAGAAGTTAAAGATGAAGCGATGGAGAGGCTACTTGAAACCCAACGTTACTACAGGCGAAATAACATCCGCATTGTAGGACTTGATGAATCAGTCAATTGCACAGACGACAAGTTTCCAACAGTGTTATCAGAGATTTTGGGTAACAACATTCTAACCACAGAGCTGATAGTGGACCAATGTTACAGAATCGGTACTCGGGAACAAAGAGGCAACGGTCCAAGAGTCATCATTGTTACTCTGCGCAAGACGGCAATAAGAGATGACATCATCAGAGTTGCACGCAACCAAAGGGGAAAGCTGAAACATGGTGAAAATTCAATATTTATCTACGAGGATCTTTGCAAAGAGGCCATCGCTCAGCGTTTCCCCTACAAGGAGGTGATGCAGAAATTGTTCAAGTGTGGCCTCAAACCAAGGCTAATATACCCGGCACTATTATCGATCGTGGGTAGAGACGGCCGTAGGGAAGGATTACACACGCCTAAAGACGCCGAGGAATACTTGAATCTACATGGAGCAGATCCCCCAGGGCAGAACGCAACACTGTCTAGCACCAGATAAGCCTACTCATCTCTCTCTTTCTCTGTGTATCTCAGTATTAGAATGACTTTATCCGGGCTCAACAAAAGTAGCAGATGATATGCATGCCGGCAACACCAAGGCACAATGTGTATAATATGGTTCGTAATGCATTATATTTACAGACTTCTGGTCTCCGTGGAGACAAGAATATATCATTGACACTATGAACAATCTGGAATATTCTGGGCTCATCGCTCGACTGCTCTGGGGCACTAAGAAATATCCCGAAAATACTAGTAGTCATGAACCCTGGGTAGGAAGATCATTCTGGAACATAACAGCAGTCTGTTAGTATATACTAGTGTATTCTACAACCTTCTAGAATATAATGCACCATTACAACGAAGGCCTGCAACTCTAACATTAACATCCGGTGTGTATAAGCATAAGCATATGATCAATTGACTGAAGTTTAATCAGGCCTTAATAAGGCTTTAAAAAAAAATCAGCCACACCTAAACGTATGAGCACAACAAGGTTATTCTAATAATTTAAATAATCACTCCACTGATGTAGAGATTGGCACAATGTAGCTCTAAAAGTCTCTGTTTTTCTCTTTTATCTATTTATTCAATTCTGTTCTAGTGGTTTCTCCACGTTGAGTTTTATTTTAGCTCTCACTCCTTTTTTTCTTTTTTATCTTACATTGTTCTTTCCCATTGTTCTTCATATTAAGGTGTTAGTGTTTCTCTACAATCGTTTCCTTTTTCTGATGTTTCCTACATAAGTTAGTAGAAGGTTCAAATGAATATATCAATGAAGGTATATTATTTTTTTTTCATTTTTCATAATATTTCACTACAGTAAGGGAAGGCGCAAGACCAAAAGCGACATTCTATTGAATTAGAATGAAAATGTTAGATCCTATGGCAATTAGCATAGGAAGATTAGGATTACAAAGATCAGTTTGGGCAATCCGGTGGCCTAAGGGAGGGAGTCATACGCGGAGGATGTGGTTATGGACACAGGCCTGTACGACTCTCTGGGAGAGGGGAAAAAAGGGGATTTTTATTTGTATATATATATGTTTTTAAGCTCGGCTCTTAACACTTTGAGCGCCACGCCTGGTTTTCCGTTTTACCGCTTGAATGCCACCATCGGCGCCAATGTTAACGTTAATATCGCCTAATCTATGTTTTAAATTATGGCTATGTGTCTAATCTGTCCATCGCATTATCAAAGACTATTTTCCAGTCAGTGCTGTGAAGGCAGATTGTTTTTTTATCGCGTCGTTTCCATTTCAGAGCAGTTAGAAAAGCCCCCGTTTTGATATAAAAAACAGCTCATTCTGGAGCATTCTATGAAAATCGTCTTTTAGTGGAATATTCCACAACGTTGATATTCGTCGGCCTTTTTATGAATCGTTTTCAAATAAACGCTAGATGATCAATATTATACGTGCACGCAAGCACATTACGGCCGCGCACTGATAATCGCTCCATTGATTTCCTCACAGACTTTTACAGTGAAACCGAAAGAAGACATTTCACAAAACAGCTTATAACTTCATCAAACTTACTCTGATTATCCTACCACTGATAACATAGAGTCCTTACCTGACATCAGATGGTATCCAACTGGTATATTCCAATTCCTGATCACCATTCGAAAAAATCGATAAGTGTATGGATCCAACGCAAGACTGTAGATCTCCATGATCCGCGGGGATCTGAGGCTCCAGAATGAACTGTGGTAACCCCGGCTGGATCAGTGAACTGGAAAATGTGGAGTACCGGATTTTTTCCCCCATTCATTTTCATTGAGTCCATTCCAAGATCACTTATGTCATCTGGGAGACGACAGGGGGCGCTTTTTTACACAGTGATCACCGGCGCAGCTCGGCTATACTCGGGTAGGCTCGGGTGATGCAATAATTTTTCAGATCGAAAAAAAAATAAAAAATCCGAGAAATCTCGTGAGTGGCACGCAACCACCTATAAAAAAACCGAGAAATCTCGTGAGTGGCACGGAAAGTGTTAACGGGACCTCAATAATTGGATGTACATCTATTGTAGCTTCGCACTCCAGAAGCATTACCAAAAACTACACAAAAACATGTATAGATTATGGCTAGTTTGAATATAATGATATGGAACACTGGTGGGATAAATAAACAACACAAACGCAAAAGCGTGCTCACACTGATGAAAAAAGAACATGTGGACGTGGCTCTACTAAGCGAAACGCACATTTTAGAGGAAGACATAGATACGTTAGCGGATAACACATATCATAATATTAGTCACTCTTCTTTTGGTACGAGAACTCGAGGTGTAGCCATAGTCGTTAGACGTAAGTTAAATATTGAATTAAATGGAGTATGGTCGGATGCAGATGGGCGTATAACTATAGCTAGGATTGTACACAATAACAGGAAAATAGCGTTGGCAGCGGTATATGCCCCAAATTTGTACGAAGAGGGTTTCTTCTCTACACTAACCAATGCAATGTTAAACCTTCCCGATTACTCATTTATAGTAGGTGCAGATTTTAATGCCATTTGGAATCCAAGGATGGACAAATCTTACCTCGCCTTTTCCAGCGAACAAAAGAATTCATCTAAAGCATTAAAGGATTGGTCGAAGATTACAGGTGTAAATGACTTATGGCGTTCACTTAATCCCACGACCCGAAAGTACTCTTGTCGTTCGGCGAGACATAACACAGAATAGATTATGTCTTTGCATCCCGAGACTATTTGATAAATATGTTCAGTTCACTGTTATTTACTCCTAAAAGGAACATTTGGTATACTATCTTCCCGAGCCCCAAGATGGCGTTTTAATTCGTTGCTGCTTAACAACAAGGAATTCATTACACAACTCAAAGAAGCTCTTATAGTATTCCTACGGGAGAATGCAAACTCGGTTCAAGACCCCAGAATAATATGGATGTCGGTAAAGGGAATGATCAAGGATTTCACTGATAAGCTCACAACAACTCAACTAGACTAGAAAATCAAGTTAACGTACTAAAAATAGAGATCAATGCCATATACAGACAACAATCGGAAATACAAATACGCAGCACAAGACAACAGCAGTACTCCCAAGGTTCTAAACCTAGTCACCTATTAGCCATGCGATTAAGAATGAATGCAAAATTTGCAGATATAACTACCATTAGAGCACAACAAGTACTTGAAACAGACCCCGAAATAATAAACGATACATTCAAAGAATTCTACTCCGACTTATATAAATCAGAAACGACCTTCGATCAAAACAAAATGGACACATATCTTAATCAAATTATCCTCCCTAAACTTTCAGAGGATGACGCTAAACAGTTAGAAACACCGATCACACTAGAGGAACTCAAGAAGGCCATATCCGAAATGCAAAGTGTTAAGGCTCCTGGAAGAGACGGTATCCCACCAGAAATGTACCTTTCTTGTTGGGACATAATTGGACCCTTATTACTAAATATGATCTTATACTCAGTCAAGGAGGGGAACTTCCATAAAAACGACAATATTGCACTCATAACAGTCCTTCTCAAAAAAGACAAAGACCCCACCGAGTGCGGTAGTTACAGACCCTTAAGCCTCCTCGGAACCGATATCAAACTGTACTCTAAGGTATTAGCCATCAGATTACAAAAGCATATGACGTCTTTAGTTCATCCGGACCAAACTGGCTTCATAAGAGGTCGCCTGATCACTGATAACATAACGAATACTGCACGTACTAGATGCAGACAAGGATGACACCATACCTAAGGCGATGCTGTCCCTGGATGCTATGAAAGCCTTTGACAGGCTGGAATGGTCGTATCTATGGGCAGTATTAGAAAGGATGGGGTTAGGAAAAGGATTCATTGATATGATCAAAGTATTATACAAAGACCCATCGGCCATGATTACAACAGGTACAATCATCTCCAAAATCTTTCCGGTATCACGCTCAGCTAGACAGGGTTGCCCTCTTAGTCCCGGACTATTCGATCTATCATTAGAGCCTTTAGCACAATATATAAGACAATCCCAATCCATAGAACCAATCGTAATCAAGGGCACACAACATAAAATTAGTTTATATGCGGACGACGTAATATTGTTCATGCAAAGCCCCAACACCACATTGCCTCATCTACTCAAGTTGATTGAGAACTTTGGTGATTTATCGGGATTTAAGATAAATTGGCCGGAGTCGGCTTTCCTTCCACGTAACACCCCTGCAAAAAAAGATATAACCCTCCCAGGTGAGATACCTATGGTAAAACATTTTAGATGCTTGGGAGTGGAAATATTCCCCACCATAAGACAAACGGTGAAGCACAATTACACAAAAATACAAAACAAAATCAAAGACGACCTTGATAGGTGGGCAAAACTTAAAAACTCAGTACAGGCAAGGATATCAATAGTTAAGATGGATGTACTACCTACAGTAGAATCAACTTCTTCAGTTCAATGCTACCGTTACCCCCTCCAGAGGGTTACTGGAAAAGATTACACTCCTCCACATACAAATTTATTTGGAATAACAAACCACCATGTATAAAAAGATCCACCGCACAGAGAAATAAAGCAGACGGTGGCATGGCATTTCCAGATTTTTTCCACTATTTTAAGGCGTACACATTAAGACCATGGACAACATGGTTTGATCCCCAAGCATTAGTATCCTGGAGAAAATTGGAAGAAAACATAGTAGCCCCACATAGACTGAAGGACATAGCATACACTAAACTACCAATCAAGCACTGTGAACGAAAATTTGGCCCCATAATTACCCATGCGATCCGGATATGGCGTGAAACACAAAAAAAATATCCTAACCCACAAAAATGGCACAATCACACTCCCTTATTCAATAACAATGCACTCTTAATTGAAAAACGACCTATAAGATTCCCTATATGGGAAGAGCAAGGCATACACTCATTAGGGGATGTTTTTAACAACCAGGGTTTTTGTAGTTATGGAGAAATATGCACAAAATTGTATCTCACCAAGTCCACATGACTTTTTTACATACAGTTACGGCTATGTTTGAAGTATCACGGTGTGCCATTATACATACCAATTGAACACCACAGATACCACAAATTCTTCTATGAAAGAGAGACATCGAGAGGTTTTGTTTCAGGTTTTTATCATCAATTACTAACGTCCTCATATTAAACCCTCCAACTAGACTCTGTCTGGAGGAGGGATATACCAGACCTGGAAAGTGACTTTGATTGGCAAGGAGCATGGGCAAATGTCCGACTTACATCAAGGAACCCGGACCATCAACAAATCAATCTTAACTATATTCACAGGACATACTTGACTCCTATAAGACTGAACAGAATGGGTCTTAAACAAGACTCCAAATGCTCCCAATGTACAAATGGAGACGAAGGGACATTTATGCACATGTATTGGGACTGCCCACCAGTTAAGGCATTTTGGAAAGATGTGACCCAACAATTATCAAAACTCGTATCTTGGAATATACCTGTACACCCCTCTGTATTACTATTGAATGATGTTTTTGAGTTTGCAGTAAATCCACAGCTAAAGAGATTGGTTTTATCGGGTATCACAGTAGCTAAAAAGCTGATCGCATCACGCTGGTTTCAACCGGAAAAAATGTGCCGGAAAGTTTGGTTTCTTACATATCTCGATGTGATTTATCAAGAAATATCTACAGCAAGAATTCTGGGTCTCAATGAATCCAAAATGTCAATGTGGTTAGAAGTGGTGGAGAGAATAAAAGCTAGCTTATAATGGTAGTGTCTGGTTAGGAGCGAGGGATAATGGAGGTACTATCCAAAGAGGGGTCCGGGAGGGGGGGGTTCGAGCTGGAGCATATATATGTGTGTAGGGTTTTAGATAACAGGTATTAGGGGTATATCCTGTATAAGACATTGGTATAATTGGTAATTTCGTTGGATATACACTGTATACTGTAAAGTATTATTATATACTTTTTTTGCTTTCTGTTTCTGTGCTTGCATGTCATTTTAGCCATCTTAATTGTTAGTTTCATTATGCATTGTGTGTTGAGTACTGACTTTTAATAATTTTGTTTTGCAATAATAAAAAAAAAAAAAAAAAAAAAAAATGCAGAGAGTAGGGATCTTGAAGGTGTGTAGTTAGACACCATTGACTGGAGGTAGGCGGGACCTGTTCCCTTCGCTGCATGGTATGCCAGGGTCAAGGACCTTGAATTGGATTTGTGCAGCGATGGGAAGCTAGTGTAGCTCTCTGAGAAGTGGGGTAATGTGGGCTGACTTTGGTTCTGTATGTGTAACGGTTGTACTAGAGCCAGAACCCAAACACAGACACAAACGAGCAGAGACGAGGAATCAGAGAAAAAACAGTGGGTATATTTATTCTACAGAGGTAAAATGGTAACCAGGTTCTCAGACAGTCCAGGGAGTAGGCAAGTAGACGGGTAGTCAGACAAGTGGGGGGTCGGTAGATGGAACCAGGTTCTCAGACAGTCCAGGGAGTAGGCGAGTAGAACGGTAGTCAGGCAGGCGAAGGTCATACACGGAATCCAGGACGCGTGTATCGCTTCCGCAACGGAATTCGGTTTCCGGGTTCCTCTGATTGGCCGCGACCCCCACGTGACCCGCCCCCCTATCCACCGCTCTGCCGCATCATGACAAACCAATTACATAATCCAACATATGTGTAAAGGCACAACATATTCCAGTTAACGGTATATTTTTTTAATGATTTGTTACGGCGTAGTCGTTCTATATGAATTGAAAATGGGGGATCCTGATGTAAACAAGACAAACGTCTTTCTCAGGTCTGCATCCCCTTAACAATTGTGTGTATTGAGCCGTACTGTATTGTACCCATTCTGCAATCTGTTAAATAAAGTTTTCATTCATTCATTCATTCAGTCAATACTTCCATGCGTATAAATTGAGGAAGCGAGCGAGTCCGCGGCCGCTCTCTGCCGCGCGCGGCAGCGGCAGAGCGGTGGATAGGGGGGCGGGTCACGTGGGGGTCGCGGCCAATCAGAGGAACCAGGAAACCGAATTCCGTTGCGGAAGCGATACACGGATCCAGGACACGAGTACAGGGAGAGGTGCCAGGTAGAGGACTGTAGGCAAGGAGGACAAGACAGGGTTAGACAAGGGAAAGCGGGTAAGGGAATAATACCAGGATGAATGCTAAATACTACGACTGACTGGTATACAAGAAGTTACGATCTGGCAGCGTGATGACATCTGAGCCAGGTCTAAATAGGTGGAGCAATCATCAGGCATATGTCGATCAGCTGCTCCTCTGGCTTCCACACACCTGAACCCAATGCCTGTAATTTAGAGGAGAGAGAGAGTAGACATGCAGGGATAGAGTGGGGGGAAACCAAGGGGTACAGGGGACGGGAAGCCTGGAGGCTTGGAGGTCCATGACAGTATGAGTTGAAGGGCGTTGGTGGCGCAAGCCGGTAAATAGCCAGGATATAGAAAAACCGTTGTATGTTTATGTAAATCATGTAAAAGAGCCTATTGTATGTGTATGTACGTGTACGGTAACTGTTAAGTGCCCTCTGCAAATATAGCATCTGTCATGTATTCAGGGGTGTAAAAAGTACCCAGAAATTATACTTAAGTGAAAGTATGGGTACCGTCTCAAAATCTGACTCAAGTAAAAGTAAAAAGTATCTGGCTAAAAACACACTTGAGTAAAAGTAAAAAAGTCCTACTTTTAAATGTACTTAAGTACTAAAAAGTAAAAGTAAATTTTTTTGGAAAGGGATAGACCAGGGGTCTCAAACTCATTCCATCGTGGGCCAAGTTTTCATTTTAACTATACATTGCACCAGGTGAGTTAGTTGAAGAGGTGAGCCAATTAGTGAAATCATCAGCTGGTGTTTAGGCAAGGCTGGAATGAAACCAAGCATACACTCTGCCCACAATGGAATGTGTTCTGCGATAGACAATGCTGAAATGAAAGAACAGAGGACACTTTTTTTGCATTAAAATTATTTAATGCACTTCTCCATTGAAGGTAAACTAACATGGACGGCATTCACATCACAGCATGAATAATATCACAATATTAAAAACAGAATGGTGTATCCTGAATAATATCACAATATTAACCACAGCATACTGGATTATCCTGAATAATATCACAATATTAAAGACAGAATACTGGAGTACCCTGAATAATATCACAATATTAAAGACAGAATACTGGGAGTACCCTGAATAATATCACAATATTAACCACAGCATAATGCGGATTTGACTGTCTATTCTTCTGATAGCAGGTGTTTAATCAAAGATCCCCGCTTTCTAGTGTTGCACAAGGACCAATCAGCATGGGTATGGGCGGGTTCATTTTCCATTGATGGGGATTTGATTGGTTGTTTACCTGCACCTTGCAGGATTAATAACGTTAACGTTAGTTCGGCCAGATAAACAATTAAAATATACGAATTAAAATGGTTGGACCTGTGAGATTTGTACTTTGTACTTTGTAGGTCTGCATTTTAAATGTAAGGAGTAAAAAGTATGTTTTTTTTCTCTGAAATGTAATAGAGTAAAAGTACAAAGTATACAAACCTAATAATACTCAAGTAAAGTACAAATCCCCCAAAACAGTACTTAAATATTGTAACAAAGTACAATTACTCAAGTACTTTACACCCCTGCATGTATTACACACACAGTAAAAACCACATGAAATAGCCACACTCCCTTGTGTCACGAGTGTAACTGCAGCAGGTGTGGACTTTGTGGAGGCAGCTGCTTCTGACTGGAATGAAGTGCAATTACTTCATCTGAAGAAGAGTCATCTTAAGTCAGTCAGGTGCATACAGTTTAAGGCAATTAGGCCTACAGCATTACCATCTGAAAAAGCTTTCAGAAGCCACTTCTTTTCTGTCACAATGATCACATACGCCTTTTCACTGCAGTTCCTCAGCACATTATTGGGCGTTTGTGCACACGCCCAATAGGATCCCGATTAGGAGTGGGTCTGAGGTGGTCAGAGGATTGCAGAGAGTAGGGATCTTGAAGGTGTGTAGTTAGAGACCATCGACTGGAGTTAGGCAGGAGCTGTTCCCTTCGCTGCATTGTATGCCAGGTCAAGGACCTTGAATCGGATTTGTGCGGCGATGGAAAGCTAAAATCTTTCAGAAGCCTCTCCTTTTCTGTCACAATGATCACACAAACCTTTTCACTGCCTTTTCACATTATTGAGTGTGTGTGTGTGTGTGTGGGTGTGGGTGGGTGTGTGTGTGTGTGTGTGTGTGTGTGTGTGTGTGTGTGTGTGTGTGTGTGTGTGTGTGTGTGTGTGTGTGTGTGTGTGTGTGTGTGTGTGTGTGTGTGTGTGTGTGTGTGTGTGTGTGTAGGTGTGTGTGGGTGTGGGTGTGTGGGTGTGGGTGGGTGGGTGGGTGGGTGGGTGTGTGTGTGTGTGTGTGTGTGTGTGTGTGTGTGTGTGTGTGTGTGTGTGTGTGTGTGTGTGTGTGTGTGTGTGTGTGTGTGTGTGTGTGTGTGTGTGTGTGTGTGTGTGTGTGTGTGTGTGTGTGTGTGTGTGTGTGTGTGTGCGTGTGTGTGTGTGTGCGTGTGTGTGTGCGTGCGTGCGTGCGTGCGTGCGTGCGTGCGTGCGTGATCGTCGTGTGTGTGTGCGTGTGTCAAGAATGAGGGTAATCATTGTCGCTCAGACAATTCCGAGTTAAGGAATTATGTGACATTTTTTTTTAATCCGACCTGCATTCACATGTGAGAGTTGGAAGAAACTTTACAATAACAGTAAACAAACAATTTTCCCCATCTATGACACTGTCCTTCCCAAATGAAAGATTTGTATATTTTTCTATACTGAAAGTATATTTCTCATATAGCAAAATAGCATATGCATATAACTAGAATAACTATTTCTCGCAATGATCATGAACAATTGATATTTAAATTCTACAATAATATGACCTTATGACATAACTGACTACACGTCACTGATCGCTAACAAGGTACTACACTAATCAGTCATACACAGAGAACCACTTACTAGAATTACATTACATTAACCTCTTAAATTATATATATATATATAATTTTTTTTATTTTACAGTGAATAACACCATGCTAACATTGACCAGATGTGGGAAATTGCCACTGAGCTCATTCAGCACCTTCTTGAGATCACGTGTACACAATATTTAAGCAAATGAATAAAGGGCAGATGATTTACAGGGGTTTTTGTAGATATAGTACTGCATTTTGCCATCCGGACACATGCAAATATGAATATAATATAGAATATCAGGCCTATAAATGACCTTATTATGGTCAAGTCATATCATAATTGACACATTCTATGGATTGGGCCCAATCTCCCCTTTCCAATGGCAGAGTTCAATCTGGATTTAGAACCACCAGGTGCCCCGACAGGGCAGCACAAACCGTGAATGAAATCTACTGTAAGTACAGTTACTTTTTTATAATATCAATTGCTCCGCCATTTTTCATCAGATTGCAACGCGTTTTTTTGCTAGACGTTCACAGAAAGGTAGGGAAACTAACTGCATTCTATTTTATGACAATAATGTTCAGGTTTTTTATTTTAATTTGCAATTCATTATACTTTATACTTATAGCACATGCATGAGTCTGGTCTCTCTTGAAAGGAAACATTCTGAACTGTCTTCCACAACAGGAAGAATCACTCTCTGAGTACTAATGAAATAGAGTTACTAATCTTTTAACACACTGAACTCAAAGTTTTGTTTACTCACATTTCTGTTTACTTGTTGCCAGATGCCTGTTTTTGAGCTCCAGCTGAGAGGTAGGAGCTGGAACACATAACGTTAGGTTATGGCTATAACCAAGTTATGTTAGTTAGGGGTGACGCTTGGCATCACCTACTGCACTCCCTCGCGTACGTGCACGCGTACTGAATAACATTCCACAAATATACCTTTAATACCAGTAGTCTGACCACACCCCTCATCAGCTTACCTTCATAAGCAGGTGTGTGGTCACCTGCTCTCCTCCTTCCCAAGCTTTCACCACAAGGTGAGGTCAAGGGCTGCAGCGGCCGTCTGATGCCAAGCGTCACCCCTAACTAACAGAACTTGGTTATAGCCATAACCTAACGTTCTGTTTCGTTAGGGGCTCTGCTTGGCATCACCTACTGCACAAGGGAGGCCAAGCGGAGCCGCTGGCTGACAAATACACCCCGCTGACAGCCCCCCACAACAATCAGAACAGGGAGGGCCGAGCCCCCCCGACCCCCCCTAATGGAGGGCATCCCCCCTATTAGGGGCTTCACGGGAGGGCGACGGACCCGACCGTGCGAAGAGGCACTCAAGCAACCCAACGCACAGGGTGAGCAGACCGTGGCTTGACCCCACGACTACACCCACGCACAACCCGCATGCCACCCGGGAACGAACTTAGGAACAACCTCGTCACTGCCCCCAGAATCACGGGGTCAAGGGCAAACCCAACCCCGTGGCAAGGCCGTAGCAGCGGAGCGCGAAGGAAGACCCAGACCCACCAAAAGGACTGGACTCCCTGGAATGGGGGCCCGGAGAAGTCCATGATGCCAGCATCAAGACCCCACCAGGGGGGCACCTAGTGACCCCGCCCCCCACATCGCCAGCGTATTCGGACAAAGGCCCCTCAGCCGAGCGGGCCCTGTCCTCCCCAACAGCACACCGCCTGGAACACAGGCCCTGCAACAGGCAGACAGCATGGTCATAACACACAAGAGTTAACCAACGGAAGCAGGCAGTGCACCGGGGAAAAAGACCAGGCAACAGGCTGTCAACCCAAGCCTGGAAACTGCGGACGAGGCAGGTGCCAGAAAGGACAGCTGAAAACAGCCGCCCCGGCGGAAGGGGCGTATGCTGGCGTTGTCGCATAACCAAGCTTTCAAACAGCACGTCAGAAGTGGGATCCTTAGACCACTCGGCCCCTGACAGCTGCCCACAGAAAAAGCCCATACGATCGGCAGACGTCATGAACGTGCAGGGGCACCCTCAACCGGAGAACCGGGAGTTGACACTGCAGCAAAACACCAGAGAACCAACCACCCAGGCATCACCCCATGCAACGGTTGGTCCCATAACCCCTCAGGAAAGAAACCCCAAAACACATCTGCGGCACCGCCGCAGCCCGCGTTCCGGTTCCCAACAGGGCTATCCCGGGCCTACGGGTCAACGAGCATCACCCCGGACCGGGCACGGTGATACGGGGAGCACAGGGTCCCCCGAGGAGGTTAAAACCACCCAACAGGCTCCTCAGCGCCAAAACGCAAGAGAAGAGCGTAAAAATGGAAGACCAGCCCCAGCACCCCGCACTCGGTATTCCCAGGAGGTCACCCAACCAAGTACCAACCAAGACCAACCCGTACAGTGGCCGAGATCCGACGAGATCGGACGCGTACAGGTCGGCACGGCCGTAAGCCATTACGACAGTGCAGAATACAACGCACCCAACAAGGGTCCCATAACGCTCAACCCTGTGACACCCGGATCGACCTAGCATTTTTCCCCCTGAAAAAACCCCAAGTCCCTCAGGGTACCAGAACAGCAGATCTGCATCCCCAGCGGACAATGGGTGCAACTGACCTGGACCAGCGCGACCAGAACCAGTCCCGTGCCCTAATCACGCCGACCTGCCAACCCCAGGAGAAGGGGCAGATATGCGCGTTTGATCCCAACACAAAAAAGAAGGCGCCACCCAGACGTGTCGGTATGAACCGCGTCCGGTGGCCCACCCCTAGGGCGTGAGACCCTTCCCCATATGTCCAGACCCATTCCGTCATCATCCCCTGACATGAACGGGAACCCATCGACAACACACAGGATGTCGGAAGAGGAAAAAAGAAAAAAAAAAAAACCCATCCCAATTGCTCCATAAAAACGCTGTTTCACCCAAGCAAACAAGGCGCGCTAGTCAGCCAATGGCCCAAAAGCACATCCTGAGCCAGCACTATGTGTGCGTTTGGACATACCCACATCAACAATAGGCCGTTTAGACCACCATATTGAATCCCCAAGACGCCCAGGGAAACGACAAGAGGGGCGAGATGCAATCAACTCCATGAATGAATGAATGAAAAAATGTACCCAACAGACTGCAGTACAGGAATACACACAATAGGATAAGGGGAGGCAGACCTGAGAAAGACGTTAGTCTTGTTTCCATCAGGGACCCTCATTTCCAATCCATCAAGACACATTCAACTCTTTATAAAAATAAAGAAAAGGCATCACCCGTATGACCCAACTGCACAGCTGGGAGTAAAAACCCTGTTTATCACATGATTTTAATCCAGTCACTCCTTTTAATCAGAGTGTAAGACCAGACCCTCCCAGAAACACCTTCCCACATGAGACTACGGTCAAGAAAAAAGATATGTAAACTGTGAGACACGTGACCAAAAGACTCAAGTTTGACACATAAACCGGGCGCAGCAGGCCTGTAAGCCCTGCGCCCAACCTCGACATCTTTAAGACACCAGCTCATGGAAGGCGTCGCCATAGCAACAACGCTACAACGGGCGGGGAAAACCCACCGGATCCTGTCATAACAGGAGTCGGTAGAATACCCCTTCCCCCCCCCCCCCCCCCCCCCCCCCTGTCAAGCACTGGCTTGGCCCTGACTGGCTCAGCAGAAAAGATCAAAAATCGCCTAAACCAATCAAGTGGGAAAGGAGGGGTTTATTCGACACCCCCTCCCGAAAACACACCCTTTATCCCTACACACAGAAACACAACCGTAGCCATCTTGAAAAACCTCCGGTAGAAAGCAATGCATAGCATAAGCTAATACAATGCCTGCTACCCACAAAAAGTGTAAAAGGTTTTACAACAAAACACAAGTCGCCTGTGCGTGAATCCTATACCCGTTGCCTATGTCATACATAGAAAAAAAACGCCGAACGAGAGTAACGGCTAGGCCGTGAAAAGTGTGCGTACGAGCATTACTGCAACTAGACAACACAGCATTGTGAAAACACATATACTTAGTTAAAGCAATGGAATAACACCAGTTCTAATTGCATGTGGAGCATCAAGCTAAATAGAACCTATTACCGAGTGTAAGTTGCAGACCTTGCTTAACCTCGTAACACAACACAACTCACCCCCCAACGTAAACAGGGTAGATCCATATATACACAACCCCACCATATGATTTGTTTGAAGAAACACACAGTTTGTTCGGCCAAAACACAGTCCCCCTTATGTCGGGGAACTTTTTTATTAAATACTAATAAAGTTTAAGGCACAATATCATAGAGGGGCCGGGAAGGGTGTAGGAGAGGGGATACAGAGGGGAAAAAGTCACTCCTAACGGCGTCTGCCACCTCGCGCCGCTCGAGTCTTGCCACCCCGGGGAGCCCCGGAGGGACGGTAGGTTACAGTCTGCTGGACACGACGTTCCCTACCGTCTCCTCCGGTCTGGGATGGGCCGGCGGTGGCCGAAGCGCCGTTTCGTCCCCTGGCCCTCTTGGCAGGGCCAGCAGCGGTGGCGGAGGCAGTGGTAGCGGCGACGGAGACAGCTCGACGTCGCGGAAGCCTTCTGCCCCCACCGGCAAGGACGGGAGGCGGAAAATGGGGTTGGAGGATGGATCTCTCCTCTGCCATCTCTCTGCATGTTGAGGTCATCAATTGCAGGGCCTTCCCGAACAGGCCAGCGTCGGAGAGGGCGGCCGTCAGAAGAGGGGCTCTCTTCTTCTCAGGCACACGGGCCTGCTCCAGCCAAAGGTGACGCTGGCCCAGGGTGGCCAGGGCGCGCACTTTCCCCATGGCTATGGCCAGCACCTGGGAAAGGTGCAGGACAGCTCCCGCAGCCTGGGTGATCTGATCGCATTTTACCTCGGTCAGATCCGTGCCGCCCGTCATTATCCCTGATACAAATCTAGCCAGGTGGGCGATGTTAGACGCCGCAGCCAGCGATTGTGTACCAGCGATGAATGACTGGTCACCCCAATAAGCCAATCGCCTAGCCGACTTCCCCTGGAGGACCGGCTTGCATAGGGGTTCCCACACCATATCCGGACAGAGGAGCGCGGCCATCGGATTGTCAAGCCGAGGCACGCCCTCCCCCATACCTTTGACTAACCCCGACACCCGCGTAACTGGTACGTAGGCGGGAGTTAGTCCCATGATGTTGGACACCGCCTGACCCCGACGAACATAGGCCCCCATCGATGGGAAAAATGGGTAGACAACGTCCACCCCTCTCACTGGGGGATGCTGCCAGGGATGGCCTATGAGGTCATCAGGGACAGGTGCAGGCAATGGCAGCGGCAGCGGCACACCGTTTGCGGTGGCGGCTACCGCCATGAGCTCGGGAAACAAGGCCTGCAGTTCCCCCTGCGAACCTTCCTCCACCGACCCCGCATCCCTCGCATACAGCAGGCTGCGACTGGTCAAGGAGCCACAATCCGATGCGGCCGACAGTAGGGCATCCTGCTGATGAGGCCAAGGTGGTTCCTTGACATCCTCGAACAAGGCGCCCCATTAAGCCATTTCTCCCCCCTCCGGGGTCTCCGGAGGAGGGATACTCTCCTCCACGGGACCATCATCCCGGTCTGACTCCAATCACATCCCCGCGCTCTGGTCTCCCCAGCGCATTTCCTCAACAACATTACGTCATCAAAACAACCCACATGTGCGTTCTGTCTGCCTCCGCCCCCTTCCCAAAGCACACCAGTCTGACCAAATCCAACCACATCTCAAATTTGCTGTTTAACACCCGATCACTAAATAAAGATAAAGCCCCTCTACTCAATGAATTCATTATTGACAATAACCTGGACTTTCTTTGCTTAACGGAAACATGGCAAAAACCCCTGGATTATTATTTTCTTAATCAGACCACCCCTGACGGCTACTCCTACATGGTCAAACCACGCCTCCACAGGCGTGGAGGTGGAATAGCCACATTCCACAAAAGAAGCATTGACACAAGCAATATTACCATCCCGGCTGCCTCCTCATTTGAACACCTTGCTTTTAAACTGTCTGGTCCCAAACCCCTAGTCACTGCAGTCATTTACCGGCCCCCCAAACCAAACCCAACCTTCCCCTCTGACCTGTCTGAATTCCTGACACAACTCTGTGCTATCTCTCCATCCATCCTTTTAATCTGTGATTTCAACATTCATGTTGATACTTCGGACTCCAAAACCGCCACAGAATTCCTGGACATTTTAAACTTTTTTAATCTCACCCAGCATGTTGATTTTCCCACTCATAAGAAAGGTCACACACTGGATCTGGTCTGCACATCTGGCATCTCCATCAGTAATCTCACCTGCTCCGACCTCACCATCTCTGATCATCTGGCTATCACCATGGACATTCTCATCCCTACTCCTCCAATCAAGCAGATGCGTTCCATAACATTCCGTAATCTCAAATCCATCCACCCCTCCTCTCTCTCCTCCCTACTGACTGACACCATCCCTGATGCCTCCCTCTTACAGCATGGCTCCCCTACAGACCTGGTCAACATCTACAATAACACTCTCTCCTCCTGTCTCAATCAGCTCGCCCCAATCAAAACCAAGTCTGTCTCCTTCACTAACTCCGCCCCCTGGTACACCGATCACCTACACCACCTTAAATCCAAGGGCCGCCAGCTCGAACGGCTATCGAATAAAACCGGTCTCACTGTCCATAAAGAGGCCTACAGACAACATCAACAGCTCTACAAAGACGCCCTCAACTCTGCACGCTCCTCCCACTACTCCGCTATCATACAGTCTGGCAGCAACAACCCCAGGACTCTGTTTTCCACCATCAACACACTTCTTAAACCCTCTGACACAATCTCCTGTTCCTTCACTGT
>NC_140174.1:106450895-106483395 GCF_963971535.1 Notolepis coatsorum
TCTCTCTCTCTCTCTCTCTCTCTCTCTCTCTCTCTATCTCTCTCTCTCTCTCTCTCTCTCTCACACACTGACCCAGACAGACGCGTATCTCAGCCGGTAATCGATAAGGTGATGTCTCGACGTGTGCACAGCGTCTAGCTGCCATTCACTCCATGCATCAAAGCAGCAAGTCTCCAGCCGGCTCACATCTGAACACGCAGATCAAGACAAAACACGGAGGGAAAACTGAGTTTATTTATTTATTTCCCTATTATCATCTTGTTTCCAAGGGGACCATCCTTCACTTTTCCTTGATCTAAACACAGATCAGTGTGTGTAACCAGTGAATCTAATCCACATTTAGTGTTAGTGTGTTCCCGACGGCGGAACATTGGGTGGGTTTCGGCTGTCCTAATTGTGGTGGGAAGTTCGTTCCGCCATTGTGGAGCAAGGACAGAGAATAGCCGGCTACTCTTTGATGACCCTCCCGGAGATCGGATAGGAGTGGGTTTGAGGCGGCCAGAAGATGTAGAGCGGAGGGGTCTTGAGGGTGTGTAGTTAGAGACCATTGATCGGAGGTAGGCGGGAGCCGTTCCCTTCGCTGCGCGATATGCCAGGTCGAGGGCCTTGAAGCGATCCAATCCAATCCAATAGAGCACATTTAAAAACAACAAAGTTGACCAAAGTGCTGTACAAGTCCCACAACATAAGATATTAAAAAGATAAAACGTTAAAAGCACACAATAAAAACATATACAATATGTCACATAAAAAAGGCAGGTCTCTCAAACTGTTTAAAAACCAGAAGCCAGAGCAAATAAATGTGTTTTGAGGCGTGATTTAAACACCTGCAGAGTGGGGGCCTGCCTAACATGCAGTGGCAGCTCATTCCAGAGCTTTGGGGCTGCCACTGCTAAAGCACGGTCCCCCCTGAGCTTCAGCCTGGACTTGGGAACGGCCAGGAGGAGCTGGTCAGAGGACCTGAGGGACCTTGGAGGAACATAGGGTTCCAGCAGGTCTGAGAGGTGGCCCGGTGCCAAGCCGTTCAGACATTTAAAAGCAAACAGTAAAATCTTAAAATCAATCATAAAACGCACTGGAAGTCAGAGGAGGGAAGCCAGTACAGGTCGTCCATAATGTGTTGAAAACTGTTCAAATAAAAATGTTATGAATCCTAATAGTATCACAGTCAGTCAGGCTTTATATTCTTCAAAACAAATTTTCGTGGAACTCTCATTTCGCCATGTACATTTTATATGGATTTATATCATTCAGATTTTTTGCTAAAGCTATTTTGCTGATAAAATGGTGGATAAACTGAGTGTATGTGGGTTGACTGCTGATGCAAATGCTGATTTACACACACAGACACACAGGTATGTATGAGTACAGTAAGTGCACAATTGCAGGCATGCGCATGAATAATTCATGAACGTCCACATGCATCACAAACAGGCAAGGAACATAAACATTGTAAACACAGTCCAACAGCACGGGGCCTTTGGGGTGTTTGTACAAGTGTGTGCTCAACTGCCCAGTCAGACTAATTACATCATAATGAGGCAGACGGCACCACAGCATCCACTTCAAGGGCACTGGAAGCCCGGTCTCCTCCACAGTAGGGCTAACCTCGACTAGTCGAATAGTCGACTAATCTATTTAAAAGGAGCCATAGTCGACTGCCAACCTCTTAGCCAAATGCAAACAAATATATATATATATATAAATAATAATAATAATAATAATAATAATAATAATAATAATAATAATAATAATAATAATAATAATAATAATAATAATAATAATAATAATAATAATAATAATAATAATAATAAAGTATAATATTTTTTTTATTGTAATTTTTGTATCATTTTTTCCAAAAGCAAAGAGGCCTCGAAGCGTGGCTAAGGTCGCTTTCACACAGGGGCTGTTTGGTCCGGACTTTCGGACCAGAATTCGATAGTCCGGTTTTTCGGGTCTGTGTGAATGCGCGTCGAACACGGTTTGCGGACCAAACAGTCGAACTCTGGTCCGCCTGAAAACGTCGGTCTCGGTTCGGCTTCATCGAACCAAACGCGAACCAAATATAGGAAGTGATTATTATTACCACTGCTCGCAGCACTCACTGCAAAACAAGCACACTGCATCTAATCTCTCTATCTATCTATCTATATATCTGTGCATCTTGGGAAGAAGGAAGAAAAAACGCGGCTTATTATTATTACCGAGCGCGCTTATTATATTATTAATAAAACAGCTACTTGTGGGCACTCATAAAAACACTGTGGTCTACAAGTTGTTTAGCGAGAGGATGGTGGTAATGTGCTTCAATAGAACAATGGATCAATGCCATGTCAAAACTCGGATCTGGAGGGCTCCGCAGTCTACACACAGACACACACACACACACGCGCGCGCGCGCACACACGGGATCGCAGCCACACACACATTTCCACTGTCCAATAGACAAGCGCCCTTTTCGACCGCGTGACATTGTTCAGAAGGTCTCGGTCCGCCTGACAGATATCTGTGTGAAAGCAGGCGAACCAAATGAAGAATGCAACAATGTTGCAACTTCACCCCCAGAACCGCACCGAGTCCACCAAAACTATATGTGAAAGCGACCTAACACTAATGGCGCGCATACCAGCTAGGCTAACTCCCTAATAAAATGGGCACAGAGGCACTGAAAGAGGATTTCACACACTAGACATATCAAGAAGATGTATCCATCAGTGGACCAATTGTATGCTTTTGCAGAGGACAAGAAGCCTTCAGTCGACTCCTTCAGACATTAAGCACCCCCCACAGCCCAAATGGAATGATTACAAAAATAATAATAATAATTATATATATGTAACGGATGGTATCATAAAGCACAAGAAGCCCGGTCTCCTCCACACAGTGTGGCCAACAGTAATAACAGATACCAGGAATGTCCCTGCATAGGCTTTAGACTGTACAATGCCGTGGAAAATCACAAGTTTTCCCATTCATTTGAATGATGGTGCATTTTGGTTACCTCATGGGTTACAGATAGACCCCTCCTCCCCCCATGCTGCAGTGGCCAATCATGTAAGCTGATGATCAGAGCGGATGCCATTGGATTGGCGGGGGGGGGCAAAGATCACAGCATGATGTCACACAAATGGCCCATGAAATCAACTCATTGATTAGTCGACAAAACCAATCACTATTAGTCGATTATTGATGATTCGGATGCCTTGCTACCTGCCTGTCCCTCCTCCTAGTGAAAGCATCTGCCTGAATGACTCTCACCACTAGCCTACTGTACATGACCCAGGTTACCAAATATGAACATCAGGTGTACTGTACATCTTCAGCCTGGCAGTAGCTAATGGTTCACTGTAGCGACTTTATTTGAACATTTTAATGAAATGGGGGCGGCTAGGTGGTGCAGTGGGCAAGGCTCTCGCCACCAACGCAGGAGATGCTGGTTTCGAGCCCAGCTCTCGGCGTTGCTACCAGCTTGGCTGGTCGTTCATACTAATACAATTGGCAGTGTTAGGGGGTGGGAAGCTGGTGGGTGGGGATCGGACGTTGTGGACAGTGACTCCTACAGGT
Source organism: Notolepis coatsorum (assembly GCF_963971535.1). NCBI lineage: Eukaryota > Metazoa > Chordata > Actinopteri > Aulopiformes > Paralepididae > Notolepis > Notolepis coatsorum. Next base: position 106,454,460 of record NC_140174.1, read on the forward strand.
CGGTTGGTGCGCCTGCGCAGTAGAATCAAGAAGCGACGGGTGTCCCTCCCACGCAGACCCTCACCGCTGAGAGATCGCGCTGTGCAGGTGAAAAGATGTGACGGCTGCCTCCTCGAGTACCGGAGGGGACACGTGATGTAAGGCTTCGTCCACATTGCAGCCGGCTTGTGGGAGGCATGGCCTAACAGTGTTCGAGACAGGGGAGGGTAGAATTGGACAATACGAAATTGGGGAAGGGAGAAAAATTGAAAATGGGGAGAAAAAGTTGATAAAAAAAAAACATTTGAATGAAATAAAAAAATATTCTCTAGACTGTAATTAAAAGTACATTAATGTATAATGGACGTACGTGTTTGAAATATCACTGATTAACACGTGCTAACACCAAATGACGTTCCTTCAATAAAAAGATACGAATAAAGATAAAGATAAGAATAAAATTATCCTCATGGACAAGATGATCTTCATGGACTAGTTGATCTTCATGGACAAGCTGATCTTCAAGAGAAAAACTGCTGCAAGATAAAAAACTGGATCCCTCAAGCATTTGTTTGCCTGTGGTGCACTGCTTGTACCCTCCCATTACCTTTACCATACAAAGAAGCATCCTCTAAGAGCAATGTTGGTTCACTTTGTTTCAAAGAAGCATCCTCTAAGAGCAATGTTGGTTCACTTTGTTTCAAAGAAGCATCCTCTAAGAGCAACATTGGTTCACTTTGTTTGCAAATAAGCATCCTCTAAGAGCAACGTTGGTTCACTTTGTTTTAAAGAAGCATCCTCTAAGAGCAACGTTGGTTCACTTTGTTTTAAAGAAGCATCCTCTAAGAGCAACATTGGTTCACTTTGTTTCAAATAAGCATCCTCTAAGAGCAATGTTGGTTCACTTTGTTTCAAAGGGTGATTTGGGGGATTGTGTTAAAATTGTAAACAATATTCAATCATTTGTAACTATCCAGTACAGTTTTAATCATCATTACAGAGAGTAAACATTCTTGGTTTGGCAGTGGAATGCTTACATAGTATTATAAATGATTGGGGCATAATAATAATAATAATAATAATAATAATAATAATAATAATAATAATAATAATAATAATAATAATAATAATAATAATAATAATAATAATAATAATAATAATAATAATAATAATAATGATGATGATGATGATGATGATGATGATGATGATGATGATGATGATGATGATGATAATAATAATAATCCAACAGGCCACCTTGTTTATGGTTTGATTCAGTTTTAAATAGACAATAATAAAAAGAGTGAGATAAAATAGACAGAGTAAAATAGTGCAATAGTGCAGAGCAATAAAATAGTTGAATAGAATAGAAAAAATCTTTTTTTTTGTACCTGCATTTTTTTTTACCTACCTCCGAAGTAGGTGTCATGTTTCTCAGTACAATGTGCTTTAATATCAAATCCCCTGTTCTATCATGCCTGGCTATATAAAAGTCCCTGTGTAATACTCACAGACGCACACACACACACACACACACACACACACACACACACACACACACACACACACACACACACACACACACACACACACACACACACACACACACACACGCACTATAGCACATTGTCCTGTCAGTAGCGGCTTGTGGATGCTTCGCCACTAGGGGCGCTATACCAAACATTTTGCAAACATGTACAGTACCACGCAACCGACTCATGGCAAGACGTGAGCGATTCGACTCACGCTCACGGCAATGAATCGGCTCTTATGAACGAGTCGCTCAGCTGTTACTACAACAACACACAACCAGTCAAATAAAGTATAGTCTAATTCACAACTTGAAACACAATATATAAATAGAAAAGTTAGAAACAAAACTCGCTCCGTCTCCAAACACACGCAGATCTCTCCCTCTCTCCTTCTCTCTCTCACACACAGCGCGACGTGGAATCGATTCGTTACACAATCAGACCTATTATATACCAAGAATAACTTCAGTATGATTACAGGGCTGTACACATATTTTGCATATTGTTAAACGAGCCAAGGCTAGCTATTAAACTATCGATATGAATCGAAAATCTGGGACCCTGATGTAAACAAGACAAACGTCTTTCTCTGGTCTGCATCCCCTTAACAATTGTGTGTATTGAGCCGTACTGTATTGTACCCATTCTGCAATCTGTTAATAAAGTTCTCATTCATTCATTCATTCAAACATAGACGATATTGAACAAGCCATAATCCACGTATTTTCAATCCAAAAGCGAGAGAGAGAGAGAGAGAGAGAGAGAGAGAGAGAGAGAGAGAGAGAGAGAGAGAGAGAGAGAGAGAGAGAGAGAGAGAGAGAGAGAGAGACTCACTGTTTAGTTGACACGTCCAGGGCAGGAGGGCTTGCCTTGATAAAGTAGTGTATAATCCACTGTTGATGTATTCCAGACCACTGTCCACTGTGTCCAGACTGCATCCGCCATGTAGCTTGTTAGCCAAGTGTTAGCTTGTTAGCAGTTAGCAGCACAACACAAGTACTTCATTCCTTTGTCCATTTCCGCTCGAACAGACTGCAAACTACCTGGCGTTCTATCGCCATGCTCTAAGACAAACTCTAACCTTAACCAACTTTGAAAGAGTGCCTAAGCTTAACAGTCTAAAGAACTTGCAGTCACGGCACGCTCTAAGACAAACAGCTGCCTGCATCTCACAACAACACAACTATCTCTACCACCAACGGACCAACCTAGGAATAAGCTAGAATTGGAACATTAGAAATTGGATTCGGCAAATCAGAGATCGTCTCTGTGAAATTCTGCTACGGAAAAAAATACTGGCGTCGGCCAATCAGAGAGCGTCTCCGCGAAATGCGGCTACAGAAATTCTTGACGCTACTGGCTAGACCGCTTCAAATCGCGCCCGGATTCCAACATAATAGTCATATTTCAACGCACAACGCGTTATGCACTGATTGGCCGTGACGGATACAGCGATCAAACTGTGACGCGCACTCAGAGCGCTGTCGCGTCTAGCCCGGGCAGAGAAATACGAAAAAATAAAAAAATAAAAAAAACGTGAGTCACTTCCTGCTCAGGAAAACTAGTGTTTTTTTATTTTAGATAATAACGTTATATTGTGCATTGGAAATACAAACATACTTAAAATGAGTAAATATTATTCATTTTAAACATGTTTATATTATTTATAGGGCTATAAAACAAAAAACTAAAATGTTTTATTTTCTTCTTCTCTGATTTAACAGCAGGTGGGGCGGCGCCCGTGCGCCCCTAGTGGCAGAGCCGCCACTGTTTCCTGTGCTTAGAGTGTGAAAGAGGAGGCCTGTGTCTCTAGAGGCCTGTTGATTTCTGACTGACAGCTAGTGCTCTTTGTGTGGCTCACTTAGATTCCCAGACCCGGTCCTAACAAGCATAATTAGCTGTCCTGCTAGCTGTCAGTCAAAGATCATTGGCCACCAACAGGCTCCCTCTAATTAGGACTGGGGTCTGGATATCAATGGGAAAACCACACAATGACTGCCATGTTGAGAGCTGTATCTCTGACGCGGACATGTGTTGCAGGGTACAGTGTGCCTCTTTTATAGTCCTAACAAGTTATCTCTCTCTCTCTCTCTCTCTCTCTCTCTCTCTCTCTCTCTCTCTCTCTCTCTCTCTCTCTCTCTCTCTCTCTCTCTCTCTCTCTCTCTCTCTCTCTCTCTCTCTCTCTCTCTCTCTCTCTTACAGCTGGCTACATGGGACTCTGTCCATGGACTAAACGGCAGCCTGAAGGAGAGTCGTATTGAGAACGGCATGCAGGGAGTGACCGTCAAAGTGGTCACCTTACTGGTAAGACCCATCTGTGAGAACAGCTTGACACATCAGACCCAGCTCTCAACTGGCTCAAAATCACCAAGAAATCAGCACATAGCTTGGCCCCTGTCTGAGCACACACAGCCCACTGCCTTGGTAACATGGATACATGGAGAAATCCTCTTTTTCATGTGCTTTCATCAGTCAGTTTTTTTTCCATGGGTCTGAGTGTCAGGCTACAGTGAGAACAACCTTGACCTGGTTTTAGACTCCTCCTTTCTGTTCTTTTTTTATGACCAGCAATGTCACTAACTCACTCAGTCAGTCAGTTATTCACTTACACAGTTAGCCACTCTGCACTTAGTGACGGCTTACATGCATGTCTGGATAGCAGACCGGCCATACCGGGCTAATGACCTGGACCACCAAAGACCCAGAGAGCCCCAGGTTCATGTGTAGATTCATTGCATCGTCTCATTAATTCCAATTGGATGTATGCATGTACTCATGCAAGTACGACTTTGTTTGAAAGAGGTCCCAGTATACTGTTACAGTATACAATTAACTGCATTTTTATAGTGCTTTTATCCAAATCACTTTACAATTTATGGCTCACATTCACACACTGACAGCGGTGGCGACCATCCAAGGTGCCGAACTGCTCATCGGGAGCAGTTAGGGGTTAATGTCTTGCTCAAGGACACTTTGACAAGCTGCCCGGAGGAGCCTGAATCGAATCTGGAACCTTCCGATTACCAGACGACCGCTCTACCTCCTAGGCCACTGTCAAAGTACAGATTTTTACAGATACTCTTTGTCAAAAGGCCCTAGAAATTTGTATTCCAGAGCTATTTTACAAGAAAATCATCCCCTAGCTATGTCTGTCTGAGGGACAGTGGGGCCCCCTAGTGGCACAATCCTGCCATGCATGTAATACGCTTTGTGTAAAACCAGTTACTATGACACTGTATTTTTATTTATTTTTTGTCTTTTGGCACCTAGAGCAGTCGGTCTCAATGTTGGGTCTGGGAAATATCAGGGGTCATTGTGCAGGTTTCAGGGGTCCAAAGAAAACTTTAGTTTAATGTGATTATTTATTTCACTAGCAACAATAATCTGGATTTAACCATAATATATAGAAACAATGATCTGGATTTAACCATATATAGAAACAAGAATCTGGATTTAACCATATATAAAAACAATAATCTGGATTTAACCATATATAGAAACAAGGATTTGGATTTAACCATATAGAAACAAGTATCTGGATTTAACCATATATAGAAACAAGGATCTGGATTTAACCATATCTAGAAACAAGGATCTGGATTTAACCATATCTAGCAAAATAATCTAGATTTAACCACATCTAGCAACAAAAGTCTTCTCAGACTGGGTTTCCCTGAGACAAAGTGTGTGTAACACTCAACCAGGTTGCAGACCACGTAGAGTGGCTTCCAGCTTTCCAACGCAGAGAGGGGGATGATGGAACAAACATACCTTTACTGAAGAGTTGTGGCAAGATGTTACAACCCAGAGCAGATGTTACTTGCTCCCAGGGTTAATTAGCTTGACCCAGGGCAGGTCAGCCATCCCTACATCACAGTCTTATACAAGTGAGGTCCATGGCCTGAGTTGAAGTTAATTGAATATAACTTTATTGTCCACCAAGGTAGAAAATTACCGGTAACCATCGGTAGTGTGATAGTAAAGGGTTAACCTTCTGTAGTGTGGCAGTGAAAGGGTTAATGTCCCTAATGTCCTGGTGTCCCTCCCTTCTCCAGGAGGACCCCTTTGTGATGGTGGCTGAGAACATCCTTGGCCAACCCAAGAGGTATAAAGGCTTCTCCATCGACGTCCTGGATGCCTTGGCCAAGATCCTGGGCTTCAAGTACGAGATCTACCAGGTGGGTTTATAGAGTGCATGAGTATGAGACCTACCACTGGATGTGCTGAGTGCTTATTTATGTATTTATTTATTTATTCACTGCCATTTGCAGTTGTTGGGTAGTGCTTTTATTTATCACCATGCCTCGTAGAATCATGACTATAAATGTAAAATGTAATATATAATATTCTCATGTATTATTAGTGTGGGTGACCTGGCGAAGCCAGGTTGCCACCCACACTGTAGTTATTGTACGTCTTTTTATTCTTTCTTCTTTATTCCACCGATTTTGCAAACACAACTCGTGCCAGAGCGTTCGCGCCCCATACACGTGAAAGGTATCAACACGAGCGGCTTGCCTATGGCAACAGCGCTATTCGAACTCGTAAAAATCGTACGAATCGACTTTAAACAGTAAAATTTCGGTCCCATTGGAAATGCATTGCAACTTAGAGTGCAGGAGCTGAAATAATCTTTTTTCCACTACCTTGGGTGAATTGCGAGAGTGATCTCAATTTTGGACGTAGAAATAAAACAAACACACCAAAACGATGACACGGCTGTCAGCCCGCTCAGAAAAGAAAAATAAATGGAATTGGACATTTCTATCTCAACTGACGACCATTTCTTTGAAGGTTCTCCTCTCCATTGACCGCCATGCAAATCCACTCTAGGAATCTCTTTTTTCCCACTCTTTTTTACCCTTCTGTTCCGATCGCCGAAGGAGTGCCACAATATCGCACGAATGCCACAATATCGCACACAACCCTTCGCCTACTCGTTGTAGTGCTCCTGTGCGAGTCACAACGCTTCATCTCTTATAGTTTTCTTTTAATCAACGTGACAATGCAGTCATGCAAAGAAAATGCAGAAATTGCAAGTCATTGTATTGTGATTGCATCACCTGTGTGGCTCGTGGCTGATTGGTTCAGCCTAACAGCTGTGAGGCTCTGGGCTCATGGCTCAGCTGACCTGCCAATGACCTCATCGACTTAACCCATCATTGCCCATCACTGTGTTGCAGTCCTGAATTGCTGGACAGCACCCTCTGTCTTGCGGGTTGTGTCATTGAACTCAGTAGGGATATCCTCTTTCATTTTTCATTGGTCCATGTTGACCACCTTTCATTGGTCGATGTTGACCACTCCCCCGATCATTAGACCACGCCCCCTTAGGCCACACCCCCTCAGTGTATCTCTTGAACCGTTTGTCGTAGAGACTTGCGGATTGTGCCATTGGTCGATGTTGACCACCTTTCATTGGTCGATATTGACCACTCCCCCGATCCTTAGACCACGCCCCCTTAGGCCACACCCCCTCAGTGTATCTCTTGAACCGTTTGTCGTAGAGACTTGCGGATTGTGCCATTGGTCAATGTTGACCACCTTTCATTGGTCGATGTTGACCACTCCCCCGATCCTTAGACCACGCCCCCTTAGGCCACACCCCCTCAGTGTATCTCTTGAACCGTTTGTCGTAGAGACTTGCGGATTGTGCCATTGTACTCGGTGTAATAGTGTGATAGTGTGTAATAGTGTAATAGTGTAATAGTGTGTAATAGTGTAATAGTGTAATAGTGTGTAATAGTGTAATAGTGTTATAGTGTGTAATAGTGTAATAGTGTAATAGTGTGTAATAGTGTAATATTGTGTAATAGTGTAATATTGTGTAATAGTGTAATAGTGTGTAATAGTGTGTAATAGTGTAATAGTGTAATAGTGTGTAATAGTGTAATAGTGTAATAGTGTAATAGTGTGTAATAGTGTAATAGTGTGTAATAGTGTAATAGTGTGTAATAGTGTGTAATAGTGTAATAGTGTGTAATAGTGTAATAGTGTAATAGTGTGTAATAGTGTAATAGTGTGTAATAGTGTGTAATAGTGTAATAGTGTGTAATAGTGTGTAATAGTGTAATAGTTTGTAATAGTGTAATAGTGTGTAATAGTGTAATAGTGTAATAGTGTAATAGTGTGTAATAGTGTAATAGTGTGTAATAGTGTAATAGTGTGTAATAGTGTGTAATAGTGTAATAGTGTGTAATAGTGTAATAGTGTAATAGTGTGTAATAGTGTAATAGTGTAATAGTGTGTAATAGTGTAATAGTGTGTAATAGTGTAATAGTGTAATAGTGTGTAATAGTGTAATAGTGTGTAATAGTGTGTAATAGTGTAATAGTGTGTAATAGTGTAATATTGTAATAGTGTGTAATAGTGTAATAGTGTAATAGTGTGTAATAGTGTGTAATAGTGTAATAGTGTGTAATAGTGTAATAGTGTGTAATAGTGTAATAGTGCTATGCGACTTGCGGGTTGTGGCATTGCACTCAGTAGGGATATCCTCTTTCATTGGTCTATGTTGACCACTCCCCTGATCCTTAGGCCGCGCCCCCTTTTTGTATCCTTTGAACCGTTTGTCATAGAGACTCGCGAGAGACCCTCTCCCGTTGGCCGGCGGTGCACAGGCGTCACCCACACTTTCACAATTTCCCTGCGCGGAATTGTCTAGTTACTATTATAATTATTTAAATCCAAGGATGTCTGTAGAATTTATGTGAACGCAATCACCAATTATTTCTCACAAATTAAGACCTTAAAGGGGAACTATCTTATAAATGGCCTTTTTGAGTGTTTAGCATTGTTTCCTAGCTATGTGAACTTATATTAATATGATCTATGTCTCAAAATTCTCATATTGGCGCATTCTTCCAATTCTCCTCTCACAATATTCACCCTCACTGAACTGAGTCGTTTGAAAATGTGCCTATATGTGATGTCATATAGTCACTGCTGCATGTTAATGTTCAGGCGAAGACGACGCTCCGCAGTGGTTTAGGAGCCCAGGCTCAAAACAGCTCGAGATCTTGAGGTAGAAAAATGCTGTTTTTGAGGACTTGATTAGAAATACAAAACAATGAATAAAAAAAAAATATATATTACAGAGGTGTTCCATAGACTCACAGGAATTGTGTAAAAGTGCCCAAATAGTGAAAGAAATAGTAAAATAGTTCCCCTTTAACAACACAGGTGCACACCAATCTGGCCTATCTATGACTGCTTTTCAGTGTTCTTAAATCCTATTCTTAGCTAAGAACGAATGGGAGGAGGAGTGGGAGAAAAAACACACCAAACAATAATAGAGTCCTTGTATGGAATATGTGTGTAGTTCTCTTTCTTACAGTATGGCTGCTTTTTAACCAAATTATTATGTTTTTGTAATAACTTAAATGTTTCCTCTCTCAGGTGGGCGACAGCAAGTATGGATCTCAGCTTCCTAACGGTTCCTGGAACGGCATGATCGGAGAACTCATCAATAAGGTAAAATTAACGTATCAATACATTTAGAAGCCTAAATGTTCATTCCTTCATAGTCATGAGGAAATATAGACGGTTTCACTGGAATGTTGTTGCTAGGGAAAACAGTTTGGACCCAAGTGTATTTTCTGTCAGTTACTGCATTAGAAAACATTGAAATAGCAACAGGAAATTAACGTGGGTCCATTTATGTTGTCAAGTTAAAACCTATACTTCAGGTGCATAGGCTCCAAGAAGAAGAGGAAGATGAAGGAATCCCACACAAAACAAAATCATCAAGACTAAATTAAAAAATATAAATATTTACGTTACGTGCTCCAATGCAGAGTTATTGTTACATAAGTACATAAGCAGAACCTTGTGTAGAATAATTTACTTTATTTCTTCCCCATCTCCTTCATATTTAACCAAGGCAGCTGACTTCAAGAAATCATGAGAATCATGCGAGATTCCATCTCATCAGGCTTCAACTTATGCACCACAGCGACACGGACCAATCAGTGTCCTTCGAGTTAACTACCGGCACCTGCGGAGGAGTGGTTTAGATCAAATCACCTGCCAAGTATTTGTTTTAACGTGCCGACCGCTATTCCAAAGGACGACTTCCCAGATGGTTCTGTGTAACATGTTTCGAAACATGTAAACTCCTTCCAATAACCTCGATCATGGCCTGCCTTCCTTCCTTCCTTCCTTCCTTCCTTCCTTCCTTCCTTCCTTCCTTCCTTCCTTCCTTCCTTCCTTCCTTCCTTCCTTCCTTCCTTCCTTCCTTCCTTCCTTCCTTCCTTCATTCCATCCACCCTTTTTCCATTCATTGCTCTCTCCATTAGTCCGTGGTCTTGTGTAGTAGAGTAGAGTGCTTGCCACTCTACGGCACTAGCACTGCCAAGGTAATGGGTTCTCACCAGGGCCGCCCATAGACCCCCGCAACACTTCCGGGATTCTGAAATCATGGGAGAGAGAGCGGGGGGAGAAAATTAATGGATGTGGATGAGAGCCTTGACATTAAGTGGTTGTAGCTACGGCTGTGGGGGTGCTGGAGACATGATCCAATAGACTACGCGACCAATTCCAAGTTGATCTGCACTTTCTCAGCCGAGCTATAGTCACTTTTCCGCACATACTCCCGAACTACGCTTGCGCAGATTGCCCACGGAGTCTAGGTTCATCAATCTGTGCATGCGTAGTTCTGGAGTAGGTGCGAAAAAGCAACTATAGCTTGGCCCAGAAAGTGCCGATCGACTTGGACGTGGTTGCGCCGTGTTCAGGAGACTCAGGCGTATATAAAAGTCTATTGGCTCATGTCTCCAACACCCCCACAGCCGTAGCTACAACCACTTAATGTCAAGGCTCTCATCCACATTCATACATTTTCTCCCCCCGCTCTCTCCTCCATGAGCTCAATGTAACGCGGAAGTGCAGTGGTCCATGCAGTGGTCCATACTGAGGAACATGTGCGCAGTCATTCCAGTGTAAAGGGCTTGGTGTCCTACAGGAGTACATGGAAATACTGTTATAGAAAATGTAGCCGTTCAGTCATTCATCTCAACAGCACATAACAAGGAACAGTGATGACAGTAGAGCTCAGGAGGTTAGAGCGGTTGTCTGGTGGTGAGCAGTAGGTTCCTGGTTCGATTCCGGATCCTTTTTCGGCAGTGTGTAGAAGTGCAAGCATGAGCAAGATGCTTAATAACCCCCTAACTGCTCCCCGGTGAACAGGTTTGTACCTTGCATGGTCGCATCCGCCATCAGTGTGTGAATGAATGGGTGAATGTGAGGCATAGGTTGTAAAGCGCTTTGCATAAAAGCTATATATACTGTAAATGCAGTCCATTTACCATTTACCATTGTCATTGTACATAATAAAGTGAGACTAACAAGAAAGGTAGTTTACAATGTGTATTTTTGGGTGAAGGGGTGACTGACTGTGAGGCATAAGATGTAAAGCGCTTTAGATAAAAGCACTATATGAATGCAGTCCATTTATCGTTAGCTGACAAACGCTTTTTCTTTGTCAGCTCAACGAGTCTCTGTACCCTTTCTCTTGCTGTCTTTCCATCTTCTGTTTTCCTCTCACTCCTATTCTCTCTTTCTGTCTCTCTTTTCCTTGTCATCTGTCTCTTTCCATATATCTCTCTTCCCTTCCTCTCATTCCTTTTCTCTCTCCGTCTTTATCCTTCTTGTGTTTTTCTCTCACTCTTGAGATAATCTCAAGAAAAGAAAAAAAAAGGAAATCAGGCCTTTGGTCTTGTGCTGGTTCCTCACCCAGTGGCGGCTGGTCCATAGAGGGCGCTAGGACGCCGCCCCCCCCCCCCCCCCTGGTGGAGAGATGAAGAAAGAAGTGGTTTTGGATTTTAGATTTTGACCGCTAAAAATATATATTTTTTTTTAAATAAATAATAATTACTCATTTTAAGTATGTTTGTGTTTAAAATGCACAATAACGTGTAATATATCAAATATAAATCATTGTTTGTGTGTCATGTTCATTACCCCTGACCCCTGCTAGAAATGTGCGCCCGAGAAGAGTGCGCAACACAGCCAATTGAAAAATTCACAGGGCAACATAAATGAACCTAGCAACTAAATTGAATCCAATCAGTGTCTTCAAATATGAAAAGGGCGCTTTTCTCTAGCGCCAAACTAAGTAGAGTCATTTTCGAATTGTCTATTGACTCTATTGGGTGAGTGTCGCATTTGTGTGACGTTGATCACGTCCACCAGGAAATCCCATAAGCTTGGCTAATAGTTGTTGTCGAAGTCGTCGTCGGAAATTAATAATAATCACATGACAGTAGGGCTGTCCCCGACTAAGGATTTGGATGGTCGACTATGATTGGCCAAAATTTGCCGTTATTCGACTATTAGTAAAAAAATCGACGGAAGGCTTCTTGTCCTCTGTAAAAGCATGCAATTGGTCCACTGATGGACATCTTGATATTTGTCTAGTCTAGTGTGTTCATTAGATGGTGAAATCCTCTTTCAGTGCCTCTGTGCCTGTTTTCGTAGGCAGTTAGCCTCTGTTATGCGTGCCATTGGTGTTAGCCACGCTTCTAGGCCTCTTTTCTTTTGGAAATAATGATAAAAAAAAATCTAAAAAAAAATTCATGGATGGGTCAAGTGCAGAGACTCAATTTTCATCGGCAACCCAAAAATGGCATGTGTGTGTTCCTGTGTGTGCCGCCCATTTCATGTGTGTGTCACTGCATGATAAATAAAGACTTCTTCAAAAGTCCAGTTTATATTTATATTATATTATAATAAGCGCCGTAAATGTCTCGTAATTCCTGTAAATCATATTATGTTAGATTCAAATGTATTGTCATCATACAGCACAAGTACAGTGCAACGAAAAGAAGCCTAGCATCCAACCAGCATGCAAATATAACAGTAAAGTGCAACAGCAATATACAGGTGATTAAACTGGATATAAAATATAGAATGGATTGCTAGTACGGAGTAATAGTGCTAATCAGATGTATGTACAGTGGTAGTATTATTATATACAGTGATGCAGTCATACCAGCAGTATAACTAGTAGGTACGGGATATGTACAGATTTAGATTTAGTATCTACAGGTACAGTATCAATGCAATGAAATGCACTTTGCCCTGGCTCTCTCTCAGCCCTTAAAACATATACATAGTACAGTAAATAGATAAAAGCTAACCTGATAATAAAAAAATAACAGCATAATAATAAAAACAATAGCAGCATATAATAAATGAAAACAATATCAATTTACAATAAAAGCATCAATAAATAAATAATCCACAGCTTCGACATTCATTTATATGCTACTGTTCAGTAGTATGATCGCCTGGAGGGTAAAACTTCCCTGTGGGGAGATAAGAGAAAAGGCTGTGCGCTGGGTGATTAGAGTCCTTCATAATGCAGAGTGCTTTTCTTCCTGCAGCGGGTGATTACCTGTAACTATGGTAACGGTGATCCTATCATTTCTTATGCTGTTTTCACATCATCCTTAGCAGGTGTCTATGATCCTATGCTGTGATCAGGGGTGTAAAGTACTTGATTAATTGTACTTTGTTACAATACTTAAGTATGTACTTGTACTTTTGTACTTTACTCAAGTATTATTAGGTTTGTATACTTGTACTTTTACTCAATTACATTTCAGAGAAAAAAAACACACTTTTTACTCCTTACATAAATGCAGACCTACAAATTACAAAGTACAAATAAAAAAAATATATCTCTGGCCGAACTAACGCTAACGTTATTAATCCTGCAGCCGCACTTTATTTAAAAACAGCCAATCATATCCCCATCAATGGAAAATGAACCCGCCCATACCCATGCTGATTAGTCCTTGTGCAAGACTAGAAAGCGGGGATCTTTGATTAAACACCTGCTCACAGAAGAATACAGTCAGAAAAACTGTTTAGAAACTTTTTGACTTTTACTCAAGTGTGTTTTTAGCCAGATACTCTGACTTTTACATGAGTAAGATTTTAAGTATAATTTCTGGGTACTTTTTTTAATTAACAAAAAATTAATTATATTTTTTAGCTCTCCTTTTTCCGATTTTCTCCCATCCCAATGTTAGTCGTTATGCCAATTCCCAATCCCCTTCCTGGTCGTTGCGCACTCTACCCCCTACCGTCGGTCTGGGAGGGCGGAGACTATCACATGCTTCCTCCGACACATGTGTACCCAGCCCACCGCTTCTTTTCACCTGGCAGCGCGGACTCTCACTGGGAGAGTGTAACGTGTGGAAGGTCACACTACCTCCCCCAGATCCTTCCCTCGCTGTGCAGGCGCCCCGACCGAACTGTAGGAGTCTCTGTAGGACGACCAGGACCAACCCCACCGGCTTTCCCACTCGCTGACACTGCCAATTGTGTCAGAATGGACGGTCGACCAAGCCGGAGGTACCGCAGCTGGATTCGATCGCACTGTCTCTGCGGTGGTAGACAGACGCTTAGTCCGCTGCGCTACCTGGCCGCCCTATTTCTGGGTACTTTTTACACCCTTGGCTGTGATGTTGCCAAACCATCCAGTATGCATCCAGTCAAGACGCTTTCTGCTGTGGACCGGTAGACGTGAATGAGGTTTACTTTGGCATGTCATGCTTCTTCAGACACCTCCATGAAGTCTCTGTTGTGCCTTTTTTTTTTTTTTTTTCAGTACAACTGATCAGTGACCAGGGGAGAAAGAGAGTCAGAGATCTGGGTGCCTAAGAACTTGTAGCTATTTACAATTTCAGGAGTGTTATTTACTGTATGTAAACAGCTGACAGTTTTGATTTATCAAGATGCAGGAGAGATGATGACCACAATGACACCACAGGGTCTCATTGATTCATATTTCTAGATGTTAAAGACAATTAATAATAAAAAAAAATGAACTATTCAAAACATAGTGTAACGGGGTCCTTTTTCTCCCTCGTCCAAACGCACACAAATTATGGCGTAGTTGGAATAAGAGGTGTTGAGGTTGCTTTTATTGCCCAGCCTTCCAAGGTGCAGAGGTGACATTCATAACAGTGACTTAATCAAAATAACAAAAAGACTATACTACCTCTGCAGTCTATCAGATGCGTTCCACAATAACGTCATCATGACAGCCAAATACTTACTGTGTGGCGCTTCCCTAGTTACCCATTTTGCAACCGTTATCTGGTGAAGCCCCACACAGAGACAAACAGACTAACAAACACTCACGGCGCTTCCCTCAGTCACCTACAGTGTAACTGATGCAGGGCAAGAAACTCCAAACCTTGGGCACGCAGCCCTCATGAACACCTGGACTCCTCCCCCTCCACAGGTGCCACACATAATTAATTAACATTACTAAACAGGCGCTATACATCAATTGATTTGCCGTTTCCTACACATATTATATCAAAACAACCTCCAACACCAATACCCTCACAACAACCCAACCCAATAAATAAATATATATACACAACCCAATAAATAAATATATGTATGAATGGATATATGAATGTATGGCAATATGTATGTATGAATGCATGTATGATAAGGTTAATGAATATGTACGCATGTTTGATTATACATATGAATGTATATATGATGAGTGAATGTATGTATGTATGATAAGATGAATGTAGGTGTATATGATAATATGAAATTAATGAAGGGGGGGGGGGGGGGGGGTTGCAGTTCTCAGTCCAATCAGATTTTAGTCCAATGATGAATGTTTGGCGTGTGTATGTGTGCGTGCGTGCTGCTCGGAGTCAGTGACAGACCCGCTCTGTCACATAGTGTTTTACACATTAATTCCTGGCTGCTGATTTCTATTGAACCTTTCATGTTATCTTTCTCTTTCTCTCTCTCTCTCATTTAATCTGTTTATATCTCCCCCTTCCTCTCTCCTCTCTCTCTCTCTCTTTCTGTTAATGTTATGGCCTCTAACTCTCTCTCTCTCTTTCTGTCAATGTTGTGGCCTCTAACTTGTCTCTCCATCTCTCTCACCCTATCTCTCTCTTCCTGTCAAGGTGGTGGCCTCTAACTCTGTCTCTCCATCTCTCTCTCTCTCTCTCTCTCTCTCTCTCTCTCTCTCTCTCTCTCTCTCTCTCTCTCTCTCTCTCTCTCTCTCTCTCTCTCTCTCTCTCTAGGTTGTGGCCTCTAACTCTGTCTCTCCATATCCCTCTCAGTGTGTCGTTCATGTGTGTCCCTGTGTCCCACCAGCTGTACCTTAATCCCTCATCATCACTCCTCGTGTATATCTGCCATCGCCACTAGTTAGTCTGTACTCGTTAGTAACAGCTGGAATACAATGCTTTGAATTTTACAACACCCTCCCTCCTGGACCTTTCTTAAGAAAACACCTCACTGAGCTCACTGTCAAATCAACTGAGCCAGTGTTTCTTGATTACCCACTCTGTGCCTTTTGTCCCATGTTTCATGGATAAAACAATACATCGTTACTGTGATGCAGGAATGTATTAGTAGCCTAAACAGCTGTTTGCGCCACACTTCCCCCCCCTCTCCTCCTGTCTCCCCATCTCTCCCACCTCTCCTCCTGTCTCCCCATCTCTCCTCCTGTCTCCCCATCTCTCCTCCCACATTCCTCCACTGAGAGAGCACACCTTCACTGATGCGCCAATCCCAGGAATAATGATTTATACATATCATTTGTCTGTTCAGAAGTTGAAGAGTAGGTGTCACGGTATGACAAATCTGCAAATCTGCATGCAGCCATCTGCCATCTCCTGGCCGAGATGCAGCCAGATGATGCTCTGGTAACCATGGTAACCTAATCTGATGTGGTGAGGGACCTTCATGAAAGGCCAAAAATATGGTGTAGTCTGATCCCGGCATTATTTCGAAAAATGTAGACTATACCTTGGTTTTACATAATATATCAAATGTGCAAATGCATTTCAGTCCAGCTTTTTTTATTCAAACCATGCATATACTGTATACGCATCATGCTGAGACTTCTGCTCAGAAGATCACACAGATATGATGGGCAGCCTACATAATAATAATAATAATAATAATAATAATAATAATAATAATAACAATAACAACAACAACAACAACAACAACAACAACAACAACAACAACAACAACAACAGCAACAGCAACAGCAACAACAACAATAACAATAACAATAACAATAATAATAATAATAATAATAATAATAATAATAATAATAATATATTTGATTATACAGGCTACATGAGAAGAGCACACACAAGGAAGGCCAGGGAGGGAAGGCTTTATTCTGTCAGGTTATTTGACATCTCAGCATTCCAAGGGAGGATGCTGGGCCAGATGTTCTAGTATTACAAGTGTTGCAACTAAATAATAATAATAATAATAACTAGACAATTCCGCGCGGGGGAAATTGTGAAAGTGTGGGTGACGCCTGTGCACCGCCGGCCAACGGGGGAGAGGGTCTCTCGCGAGTCTCTATGACAAACGCTTCAAAGGATACAAAAAGGGGGCGCGGCCTAAGGATCGGGGGAGTGGTCAACATAGACCAATCAAAGAGGATATCCCTACTGAGTGCAATGACACAACCCGCAACACTATTACACTATTACACAATATTACACTATTACACACTATTACACACTATTACACACTATTACACTATTACACACTATTACACTATTACACACTATTACACACTATTACACACTATTACACTATTACACACTATTACACTATTACACTATTACACACTATTACACTATTACACACTATTACACACTATTACACTATTACACTATTACACTATTACACAATATTACACACTATTACACTATTACACTATTACACAATATTACACTATTACACACTATTACACTATTACACTATTACACACTATTACACTATTACACACTATTACACTATTACACACTATTACACTATTACACACTATTACACTATTACACACTATTACACTATTACACACTATTACACACTATTACACTATTACACTATTACACTATTACACACTATTACACTATTACACTATTACACACTATTACACTATTACACTATTACACACTATTACACTATTACACTATTACACACTATTACACTATTACACACTATTACACTATTACACACTATTACACTATTACACTATTACACACTATTACACTATTACACACTATTACACTATTACACTATTACACACTATTACACTATTACACTATTACACACTATTACACTATTAGACACTATTACACTATTACACACTATTACACTATTACACACTATTACACACTATTACACTATTACACACTATTACACTATTACACTATTACACACTATTACACTATTACACACTATTACACTATTACACAATATTACACTATTACACACTATTACACTATTACACACTATTACACACTATTACACTATTACACACTATTACACTATTACACACTATTACACTATTACACCGAGTACAATGGCACAATCCGCAAGTCTCTACGACAAACGGTTCAAGAGATACACTGAGGGGGTGTGGCCTAAGGGGGCGTGGTCTAAGGATCGGGGGAGTGGTCAACATCGACCAATGAAAGGTGGTCAACATCGACCAATGGCACAATCCCCAAGTCTCTACGACAAACGGTTCAAGAGTTACACTGAGGGGGTGTGGCCTAAGGGGGCGTGGTCTAAGGATCGGGGGAGTGGTCAACATCGACCAATGAAAGGTGGTCAACAGGGGGAGTGGTCAACATCGACCAATGAAAGGTGGTCAACATCGACCAATGGCACAATCCGCAAGTCTCTACGACAAACGGTTCAAGAGATACACTGAGGGGGTGTGGCCTAAGGGGGCGTGGTCTAAGGATCGGGGGAGTGGTCAACATCGACCAATGAAAGGGGGTCAACATGGACCAATGAAAAATGAAAGAGGATATCCCTACTGAGTACAATGACACAACCCACAAGACAGAGGGCGCTGTCAGCAATTCAGTACTGCAACACAGTGATGGCCAATGATGGGTTAAGTGGATGATGTCATTGGCAGCTCAGCCACGAGCCACACAGCTGAACCAATCATGAGTGAGCCATGAGCCACACAGGTGAAGCAATCACTATGACTTGCATATTTTCTATTCAATGCATTTCTATGGAGGCAGATGCATGACTGCATTGTCACATTGATTAAAAGAAAACTATAAGAGATGAAGCGTTGTGACGCGCACATGAGCACTACAACGAGTAGGCGAAGGGTTGTGCGCGATATTGTGACATTCGTGCGATATTGTGGCACTCCTTCGGCGATCGGAACAGAAGGCTAAAAAATAGTGTGAAAAATGTGATTTCTAGAGTGCGATTGCATGGCGGTCAATGGGGAGGAGAACCTTCAAACAAATGGTCGTCAGTTGAGATAGAAATGTCCAATTCCATTTATTTTTCTTTTGTGAGCGGGTTGACAGCCGTGTCATCGTTTTGATGTGTTTGTTTTATTTCTACGTCCAAAATTGAGATCACACTCGCAATTCACCCAAGGTAGGGGGAAAAAGATTATTTCAGCTGCTACACTCTAAAATGCAATGCATTCCCAATGGGACCGAAATTTTACCGTTTAAAGTCGATTCGTAGCCAGACGGTGCGGTGAAACTTTACGAGTTCGGAGACCGGTGTTGCCATAGGCAAGCCGCTCGTTTTGATACCTTTCACGTGTATGGGGCGCGAACGCTTACGTGTTGCAAAGTGTTTGCAAAATCGGTGGAATAAAGAATAAAGAATAAAGAATAATAAAAAGAGTATGGATATGTATAGTGTGGGTGGCAACCTGGCTTCGCCAGGTCACCCACACTAATAATAATAATAATAATAATTAGACAATTCCGCGCGGGGGAAATTGTGAAGGTGTGGGTGACGCCTGTGCACCGCCGGCCAACGGGGGAGAGGGTCTCTCGCGAGTCTCTATGACAAACGGTTCAAAGGATACAAAAAGGGGGCGTGGCATAAGGATCGGGGGAGTGGTCAACATAGACCAATGAAAGAGGATATCCCTACTGAGTGCAACGACACAACCCGCAAGTCGCATAGCACTATTACACTATTACACACTATTACACTATTACACACTATTACACTATTACACTATTACATTACACTATTACACACTATTACACTATTACACACTATTACACTATTACACACTATTACACTATTACACACTATTACACACTATTACACTATTAAACACTATTACACTATTACACTATTACACACTATTACACTATTACACACCATTACACACTATTACACACTATTACACTATTACACACTATTACACACTATTACACTATTACACACTATTACACACTATTACACTATTACACACTATTACACTATTACACACTATTACACACTTACACTATTACACTATTACACACTATTACACTATTACACACTATTACACACTATTACACTATTACACACTATTACACTATTACACACTATTACACACTATTACACTATTACACACTATTACACTATTACACACTATTACACACTATTACACACTATTACACTATTACACACTATTACACTATTACACACTATTACACTATTACACACTATTACACTATTACACACTATTACACACTATTACACTATTACACACTATTACACTATTACACTATTACACACTATTACACTATTACACACTATTACACACTATTACACTATTACACACTATTACACTATTACACACTATTACACTATTACACACTATTACACTATTACACACTATTACACTATTACACACTATTACACACTATTACACTATTACACTATTACACACTATTACACTATTACACACTATTACACTATTACACACTATTACACTATTACACACTATTACACACTATTACACTATTACACACTATTACACTATTACACACTATTACACACTATTACACACTATTACACACTATTACACTATTACACTATTACACACTAATACACACTAATACACTATTACACTATTACACACTTACCCTATTACACTATTACACTATTACACACTATTACACTATTACACTATTACACACTATTACACTATTACACACTAATACACTATTACACTATTACACACTATTACACTATTACACACTATTACACACTATTACACTATTACACTATTACACACTATTACACTATTACACACTATTACACTATTACACACTATTACACTATTACACAATATTACACTATTACACTATTACACTATTACACACTATTACACTATTACACTATTACACACTATTACACTATTACACACTATTACACTATTACACTATTACACAGAGTACAATGGCACAATCCGCAAGTCTCTACGACAAACGGTTCAAGAGATACACTGAGGGGGTGTGGCATAAGGGGGCGTGGTCTAAGGATCGGGGGAGTGGTCAACATCGACCAATGAAAGGCGGTCAACATCGACCAATGGCACAATCCGCAAGTCTCTACGACAAACGGTTCAAGAGATACACTGAGGGGGTGTGGCCTAAGGGGGCGTGGTCTAAGGATCGGGGGAGTGGTCAACATCGACCAATGAAAGGTGGTCAACATCGACCAAAGGCACAATCCGCAAGTCTCTACGACAAACGGTTCAAGAGATACACTGAGGGGGTGCGGCCTAAGGGGGCGTGGTCTAAGGATCGGGGGAGTGGTCAACATCGACCAATGAAAGGTGGTCAACAGGGGGAGTGGTCAACATCGACCAATGAAAGGTGGTCAACATCGACCAATGGCACAATCCGCAAGTCTCTACGACAAACGGTTCAAGAGATACACTGAGGGGGTGTGGCCTAAGGGGGCGTGGTCTAAGGATCGGGGGAGTGGTCAACATCGACCAATGAAAGGGGGTCAACATGGACCAATGAAAAATGAAAGAGGATATCCCTACTGAGTACAATGACACAACCCACAAGACAGAGGGCGCTGTCAGCAATTCAGTACTGCAACACAGTGATGGCCAATGATGGGTTAAGTGGATGATGTCATTGGCAGCTCAGCCACGAGCCACACAGCTGAACCAATCATGAGTGAGCCATGAGCCACACAGGTGAAGCAATCACTATGACTTGCATATTTTCTATTCAATGCATTTCTATGGAGGCAGATGCATGACTGCATTGTCACATTGATTAAAAGAAAACTATAAGAGATGAAGCGTTGTGACGCGCACATGAGCACTACAACGAGTAGGCGAAGGGTTGTGCGCGATATTGTGACATTCGTGCGATATTGTGGCACTCCTTCGGCGATCGGAACAGAAGGCTAAAAAATAGTGTGAAAAATGTGATTTCTAGAGTGCGATTGCATGGCGGTCAATGGGGAGGAGAACCTTCAAACAAATGGTCGTCAGTTGAGATAGAAATGTCCAATTCCATTTATTTTTCTTTTGTGAGCGGGTTGACAGCCGTGTCATCGTTTTGATGTGTTTGTTTTATTTCTACGTCCAAAATTGAGATCACACTCGCAATTCACCCAAGGTAGGGGGAAAAAGATTATTTCAGCTGCTACACTCTAAAATGCAATGCATTCCCAATGGGACCGAAATTTTACCGTTTAAAGTCGATTCGTAGCCAGACGGTGCGGTGAAACTTTACGAGTTCGGAGACCGGTGTTGCCATAGGCAAGCCGCTCGTTTTGATACCTTTCACGTGTATGGGGCGCGAACGCTTACGTGTTGCAAAGTGTTTGCAAAATCGGTGGAATAAAGAATAAAGAATAAAGAATAATAAAAAGAGTATGGATATGTATAGTGTGGGTGGCAACCTGGCTTCGCCAGGTCACCCACACTAATAATAATAATAATAATAATAATAATAATAATAATAATAATAATAATAATAATAATAATAATAATAATAATAATAATAATAATAATTATTAATAATAATAATAATAATAATAATAATAATAATAATAATAATAATAACTTTATTTGTATAGCACCTTTCATACAGGGGATTGCAGTTCAAAGTGCTTTACATCAGTAAGAAATAAGACATCAAATCTGTGTAAAACAAGCAGCAAGAGCAAAGCATAAAGTGGGATAAAATAATGCAGATATATTAATCAAATCATATCAGAACCTCACGTTCCAATAGGCTTCTTGCATTTCTGTAATCTGTTACAAAACATGATAAAGGTTATAGTATGCACCCAGCAGATAGTGGGGTGTAAAGATGAAAGTAAAAATAAGTTAAATAATAGCAAGGGTAAAATGAGCAGACATATAAAATCACAGTTTGTCACATTAGGATCTAACATCCCAACATGCCACCTTGTTTATGGGTTGATTCAGTTTTAGTAGACATGAATATAAAATATAAAAGACATGAATGATGAAATGAGTACATAAAGTGTAGACATTGTAGTAGTTCCTTATCCTGTCTGCCAGCACAGGTAGTCAGCTATTCACCCTCCTGTTATCCTGTGTTTTTTTTTTTGCTTGCCAATCTTCATTAAATATGCCTGCTGGGTTTCCAAGGCCATCTGCCTCCTGTGTGTTTCTGCACTTGGATTCACTCCTGTTCACACCATTACACTCTCTCTCTCTCTCTCTCTCTCTCTCTCTCTCTCTCTCTCTCTCTCTCTCTCTCTCTCTCTCTCTCTCTCTCTCTCTCTCTCTCTCTCTCTCTCTCTCTCTCTCTCTCTCTCTCTCTCTCTCTCTCTCTCTCTCTCTCTCTCTCTCTCTCTCTCTCTCTCTCTATCTCTCTATCTCTCTCTCTCTCTTATATCCCTCACCTCCCATCCAAGATGGTAACCGTCAGATTCCCGATTCAGGGACACTAGGTCAGAACGCAAGCTCAGTCTACACAATATGATGATGAGTTATCTCGGTTTAACTTGATATCGGCTACTTATGAGTATTCATGTCAGTGGGGAGGCGGGCCTAACAGCTAAGTTGACCAATTCGTCATGCGTTTCTGAGCTACAGATAGAAGTTTAAAGTGTTGAGTCATGCATTTGTGAGCTACAGACAGAAGTACAGATGAAGCAAAAAATAGTCATGGAACCACTGTTTGGGGACCGTTTGGGCATCGTTAACGGTAACAATGACGAGCGGGGGCACTCAAATACAGCTGGTGACAACGGCCCGACGCGCCGGCTTTTTGTTCATTCATTGGAGGAGCTCCGCGCTGGACAAAGCTCGAGTTACATTCAGTTCGATTACAGCTGGTGACTTCATTCATAGGATGCTACAACGTCCTATGTCTACAGACTGTATGAATTAATGTTGCTGAATTAAAGAATGAATAAGTTAAACGTGTCAATTCAGCAGTCAAAGTGTATATATTAAAACATGTCAAATCTAACTTCATTAGACGGCCGACGTACAGCTCTCTTGTCCATTAATTTCATCAAAAGAAAGCGTTAGTGTAATGCTTTTTGGTAACAATAAGTTTGTGTACGCAATGTTGCTGAATAAAATAATTAAACCGTTAAGACCTGTCGAATTAGCAGTCAATGTGTATATTTTCAGCACTTTCACGCTTGTTTAGCAACGATTTTGTTATAGTGTACTATAAGATGAAAAGATTCTAGCTGTATTTTATCTGTCACTGTGGGACAGTGGTGACCTTCCCGTGTCGCAAACACTAAGCCTTGGCAAAAAGCTGGTTTGATACTTTTTCCTTTTATATATAATTCATTTATAAAATGAAATGGTGTTCTGCCAACGTGTTTTGGCTAAATACATTATTGTACATGTACTGTATGTCGTTTTATCTATTCCTCCCATGCAGTCCATCTGTTTTCTTTGAAAACATAACGTTAATAAGGAATGCAAATATGTTCGCATTCATAGCTGTGGCCGAAAGTGAGGTAGAGGCGGAAGTGGCAATTTTTTTCAAATTAAAAGCAAACAGCAATTTCACGGAGAGAATATCTGGAAAAAGGAATAACTATCTATCTAATAACACTTTAACCTATTGGTAAACTAACGTATTGATGATAATATACACATTATAACTGCTGTTGTGACATGGTTATGATGTATAATTTGAATACGTTTGAAAAATATAATTATACTTTTGTCTGATTTGTGATGTAATTTGTGGTCCGCAGATGGACAGCATGGGAGGAATAGATTAATAAAATGACATACAGTACATGTACAATAATGTATTTAGCCAAAACACGTTGGCAGAACACCATTTCATTTTATAAATGAATTATATATAAAAGGGGAAAAAACGAGATTTGAACCAGCTTTTTGCAAAGTGTTAGTGTTTGCGAAATGGGATTTGTACCACTGTACCATGGTGACAGATAAAATAAAAAAAAGCTTGAATATCTTTAACATAAATGACATACACGACATACAGATAGACAGTACTGCTACATCTATACATTTATGACATACCAGATTTGCAAATACAGTACTGTTTGTGATACAAAAAGAGTCCAGAAAAGAGAGTATATACATTTGACGTAGAAGCTGTACATTGGAGGAGGTTGGGGGGGAGGGGGGGGACTGTAGAGCAGTTTTGAATGTGGGTAGGGATTCACATTCCTTTACAGCTTTGGGTAGGGCGTTCCACATTGATGTGGCATAATTGCGAAACGTGTTTAGTCCCTTGTTTGAGCCGAATCTGGGTTTAACATGATTTGTTGAGCTTCCTCTGGTGTTGTGGTTGTGGTATTCACTGACCTTTGGGAAGTATTTTGTAGACCAGGCCCATTGCAAGTTGCTGTACTCTGTCGTCTACTCTAAGCCATCCTAGGTTGTCAAAGTGGGCAGGGGTGAGGTGGGTTCTGGGGGTAAGGTCAAGTAGTAGTCTGACCAGTTTGTTTTGTGATGTTTGTAATCTTGTTTTTAGCGCCTTTGAGGTGCTTTGGTACCATGAGGTGCACGCATAGTCGTAGTACCCTTGAATGAGTTGACACGTTTAACTTATTCATTCTTTAATTCAGCAACATTAATTCATACAGTCTGTAGACATAGGACGTTGTAGCGTCCGTCTAATGACTTTGCGCCTCCTGGCGGCATAAAACAGAACAGCAGCCTGGTTTCCTAATGAATTCCAATGACGTGACATCACCATGCGCCCGTCGCAGCAAAGTGTCCATGAAAACTAAAGGCTTCATCTGTAGCTACAAAGTGTTGAGTCATGTGTTTCTGAGCTACAGACAGAAGTACAAAGGGCTCAGTCATGTGTTTCTGAGCTACAGACAGAAGTACAAATAAAGATATTGATAGTTTTTCTTTACTTTTTTTCTTCTTCCCCTCCTTCTCTTCATTCATCCTCCACTGTTCCTATCTTCCTTCCATTCCTCGTCCTCCCCCTCTTCTGCCCTCCCTCCTAACCTCTTCCTCTCTCCTGTCTCCCCCACTTAATTTCCCCCACGCCTCTCTCTCTCCAACCTCTACTCTTCTTTCTATCCTCACTCCCTCCTCTTCCTCCTCCCTCTATCCCACTCTCACTCCTCCTCCCTCTACCCCTCCATCACTCCTCCTCTTCCCCCCTCCTCTTTCTTCTCCCTCTATCCCACTCTCACTCCTCCTTCCTCCACCCCTCCCTCACTCCTCATCTTCCCCCCCCTCCTCTTCCTCCTCCCTCTATCCTACGCTCACTCATCCTTCCTCCACCCCTCCCTCCTCTCCTCCTCTCCCCTTCCCTCCAGAGGGCCGACCTGGCCGTGTCAGCCATCACCATCACCCCGGAGAGGGAGAACGTGGTGGACTTCAGTAAGCGCTACCTCGACTACTCCGTGGGCATCCTGCTCCGCAAGCCAGAGGAGAAGATTAACATCTTCTCTCTGTTCGCGCCCTTTGACCTCGCCGTCTGGGCCTGCATCGCCGGCGCGATCCCCGTGGTGGGCGTCCTCATCTTCCTGCTCAACAGGATGCAGGCGCTGCGCTCCTCCTCCTCCTCGGCCCAGAACACGCCGGCGGCGCAGCAGCAGAGCGGCGCGGGAACCAGCTCTCTGCACAGCGCCATCTGGATCGTGTACGGAGCGTTCGTGCAGCAAGGTGAGAGAGATGTCATGTCACTGTGCCGAGTGGTCTATCCTCTTAACACACAGAGTGCCACGTTGTTTGGTTAATTTACCCTTAGAATGCCAGCCTTCTAGTCGTTTCCGTGGTCGTTGCACTATGTTTGCGAAGCTGTGTGTGTGTTCTGTATTATAGCTGTAGAGACACGGTGTGGCCCATTTCGACAAACATTACTTGTAGTCCAGCATGGGAATAATAGTTTGTTTCCACACGCTGTAGTTTGTAGTTTATTACACTCTAAAGATTTCCAAGATAATACAGTCTTTTTTCATAGATCGCAATATAAAACGCATTATGTGCAATAAGCCCGTTTTTAACTCAAAACTATGATCGCGTTTTCCGAGCATGTTTTTCATCCGGTGAAACACAGGACTGTGATCGTTAGAAAAACACGTTTCAGATTCGGTAAAATAGACATAGAATGTACCCTTACCTTAGCCAGAAAGTATTCCAAAAGAATAATTCCAAGTGATCGCATCACCATCGCGATTACCAGTGTATATGTCTATACACGTTTCGATGGTTAAATACGCTTATGCAGCTGAATTCCGAGGCGAGGACTGTGAATTTCTGTCCCAGGAGAAGGAGGGGCTACTAACCGAGGAGAGAATGAAAGTGAAGCTGACCATCAGCCCAGAGCCCCATGCAGTTCAGACACGGACGATACTGCCACCTGGTGATAGTCGATCAGAATGCAGTTCCAACTGTGTAGAGCGGGGATCAAAGTAAAAAGATCAAACGATCCAAAAATAACTTTTTACGTTTATGGCACTCAACGGTCGGCGGCCAAACACGTAAAAAGCAGTTTTTGGGACAGACTGTGTTAACAGGCGCCCCAAAAAGTGGCCATTTTTGTTCTTGTTTTTGAGGACTGCATACTTTTTACAAATCAAAATACTATACTTTATACTTATAGCACATGCATGAGCCTGGTCTCTTTTGAAAGATAACATTGTGAAGTTTCTGATGCAATAAAGAAAGATCACTTTTAGGTTTGAGTGTTTTGTAGTTTACATCATTTTCCTCCCGGTATTTTATATACAGAACTAGCATTTTGTGCACTGTGATGTCTGTGCTCTCATCTACTATCAAAGTATGAAACGGGGCATTTCGAATATTGCACATAGTCTCATTCTGTACAATTGCATTGATTGACTTCACAAACTCAAAGGCATAGTTCTTGCTTCGCCAGTGTTCTGGGATACTCACATATTTTGCCACATGATCATGGATCTGTTGAACAGACAGCATCGATGCGTTCATTTGTATGCCGAGTAGGGGAACATTGTCAATGAGCACTTTCACTTGCTGGCTGTCAGATCTGTTCTTTTGCAACTGCTCATTCCTGTCGCGTCTTTCCTCTTCATTCTGCAGCAGCAACTCACCGATTCAAAGTCCAACCCTATTACGTCTCCGTAAAATTCCAGCAGCATTCTGGTGCGTTTTGTTCAGAAGGTGGCATTTGAGGTAGTCCATTTTCCATTCGTCCCATTTTTTCCCTTCAGAAAAGTCACCTGAAACTTTTGTGAGTCGTGTTAGTTTTTTTTTTTTTAGTAGGCTGACTACTAGTCGTCATTATTATTTGTCTCGCCCGTCCGCGTGTATAATTGTCCCTAACGCTTTCACTTCCGCGTCGACTGCTGCAGATTCAGGAAGGGCCAAACGTTTAGGCAAATCACAGACGCCGATACTAAAACGTCTCTCTGTGGTGCCACGCAGGCACGTGCACACATAGAGGCCAAGGGGTGCTTGAGCACCCGCCTTTTTGAGCCTCATCAAAAAGTGCCTGTAAAAAAATAAAAAAATTAAATAAAAAAAATATTTAATTTTTTTACCGTTACACATATAGACTGCCCTTCCAACTGAAAAATGTCAGGATAGAATCAAAATATTAGGTAAAGAGAGAGAGATGTCCCGTATTCCATTGCAGTTTGCACAGCCTCCTCAGCGTGCCTCTCCGCAGACCTATATATTTTATGCATAGCGTGGGTGGTGATGATGATGATGATGATGATGATGATAGAAACCGCTGTGGCGCATACAGTTGAATGCTGGTATTATACTCACTGAGGGACACGAAAAAGTCAAGTCCGATGGGATTTGGGAATCTCAATTACAAATCGGGATTGGAATAAAAAATGCATTTATATTAAACAATACAGAATATAGAGCACTTCTTGGGGTCTGTAGGGTAAGCACTTATTCCCTCCCCCCTGAATATTTATGGAGATGTATGGGCCTTTTAAGTCAGTGATAAAAGTGTCTTTCAAGGATAAGTGAGCTCCTGCACTGATTATTATAGTTCAATATTCAATATTTGATCACCAAAAAAAACCAAAAAGCATAAAAAGGGGGCCCCCGCCCGAAAAGGGCCCTTAAAAATCGTTAATATATATACACACAAGTGTAGTGCCCTTTTCAGCCTTTGAGCACCTGCCCCTCTAAAGTCCTGTGCACGTCCCTGGGCCCCTGC
>NC_140174.1:106490895-106520895 GCF_963971535.1 Notolepis coatsorum
CCTCCCTCTCTGCATCTATCTCTCTCCCTCCCCCCTCTCTCTATCCCTCCCTATCTCCCCCTCCCCCTTCTCTCTCTCTCCCTCTATCTCTCTCCCTCTCCCCTCCCTCCATCCCTCCCTTCCTCTCTCCCCCTCTCTCTCCCTCTCTCTCTCCCCCTATCTCCCTCTCTCTCTCTCCCTCCCTCCCTATCTCCCCCCCTCTCTCTCCCCCCTCTCCCTCTCTCTCTCTCCCCCCCTCTCCCTCCCTCCCTCCCTCCCTCTCTCTCCCCCCCCCTCTCTCCCCCTCCCCCTCTCTCTCCCTCTCTCTCTCCCCCTATCTCCTCTCTCTCTCTCTCTCCCTCCCTCCCTATCTCCCTCTCTCTCTCTCCCCCCCTCTCCCTCCCTCCCTCCCTCCCCCCCTCTCCCTCCCTCCCTCCCTCCCCTCCCTCCCTCCCTCCCCCCCCCCCTCTCCCCCCCCCCCCTCTCCCTCTCCCTCCCTCTCCCTCTCCCCCCCCCCCCCCTCTCTCCCCCCCCCCTCTCCCTCTCCCTCTCCCTCTCCCCCCCCCCCCCCCCCCTCTCCCTCTCCTCCCTCTCTCTCTAGGAGGAGACAGTGTGGTGGGTTCAGTAGCTCTGAGGATCGTGATGGGGAGCTGGTGGTTATTTACTCTGATCGTCTGTTCCTCCTACACCGCCAACAACTGGCTGCCTACCTCACTGTGTCCCGCATGGACCACAGCTGTCAGGTAGGGTCACGTGCCACGCGCACACACACACACACACACACACACACACACACACACACACACACACACACACACACACACACACACACACACACGCGCGCACGCACGCACGCACGCACGCACGCACGCACACATACAGTACAAGACCTTAATTTTCAGATTTGCATGCAGGTATTTCTGAAGTTCTACACCAG
This sequence comes from Notolepis coatsorum, assembly GCF_963971535.1. Taxonomy (NCBI): domain Eukaryota; kingdom Metazoa; phylum Chordata; class Actinopteri; order Aulopiformes; family Paralepididae; genus Notolepis; species Notolepis coatsorum. The sequence goes on from NC_140174.1 coordinate 106,491,812, forward strand.
GGGTTCAAGTTTAAGTTCAAGTTCTTTGTCAAATACACAATAATACACAATAATACACAATAATACACAATAATACAGGGGCAGTGCAGGTAATGACATGTTTGTGTTTGGAGCTCAGACTCAACAGAAATTACTCAATTAAGAAACAACAATGAATACAAGAATGGTAACAATGTGTGTCCAGCTGTTTTGAGTGACCCCAACACAAGTTCAGTTGATTGTCTTTATAAGTGTGAGAATATGAAAAAAAGATAACTCATGATAATCTACAAATATACTGCATTATGAGATTTTTTTTTAATGCAGATTAGCATTGGCAATTCGTAACTATTCCTGGTAGTGTTTTGTAGATTAGCATTGGCACTTCATAAATAGCCAATTCATATCAGGGCCAAACAGGGCTAACCCCAGGTTTACACCACAACCCTCGTTTCCACCACAGGGCCAAGCAGGGCTATCAAGGCTAAGTCATTAGCTGAGGTTTAACAGGCTGACTCATCGTTCATTTGCCACAAAAACAGAATATTTTTCCCCCATCATGCATCTTGTTGCCAACAGGGGCGGCTTCCCAGCAGGTCTGTAGTAAATAGATTAATGTTGCCTCGGGCTCCAGCCAAGCTGTGGAAAAGTGCCCGTCCTAATGAACGCTGACCAAGCCGGAATGATGGTTGTTATTCAGAACGCACTCTGCTCTTTTCCATCACGCATCTAGGAGAGTCGTGTGAAGAGTTCAGGGTTTTCTGTTTCCCCACAGCATGGAGGCAGACTGGGATCACTCACTCACTCACTCACTCACTCACTCACTCACTCACTCACTCACTCACTCACTCACTCACTCACTCACTCACTCACTCACTCACTCACTCACTCACTCACTCACTCACTCACTCACTCACTCACTCACGGACAGATCTGGCAGAGACTTGTTGCTGTATACACATGACTGGGTAGCGCCCGTGGACCTGCACGGCTTCCCTTCCTTGTTCTTTTCGGGTTCGGAGGACGTCCCAGAGCAACATATTAATAATATTATATTTGATCAAATAAAATATACAAATATATTTTATTTAACCCTTTCACTACCACACTACAGAAGGTTAACCCTTTCACTACCACACTACAGAAGGTTAACCCTTTCACTACCACACTAGGGTTAACTTGTGAGGTTTTGTCCGCTGCTCTCCAACTTTCTCTGTCTTCTTTAAGCCTACTGTTAGGAATTCCCTACTCACTCTCTCTAGCCCCCACCCTCTCGTTCTTTACTCTCGTTTACTCTCAGTGGCCACACCTGGACTATTATCAATTACCTCTCGCACCTGTGGTGGCAGGCTAATTAGTTCCCCTGTGGGCTTTAAATACCAGGGCTCTTCCCCTCGTTTCGGTGTGGGGTCGTGTTGTAAACATGCCGTATCATATTCTCAAACATCTAGACTCTTTCGGGAGGTCCTCTGTTCTGCCTATGCTGTATTGATTCTCCGGCGTAGAGATGTATGCTCCAGCCTTCGCCTGCTGTCGCCGTTGCCTGAGAGTGGGACTGGTCTGCGCTCCCTAGACTTCCACGGGAGGCATCCCAGTCATCCACTTCAGACCCCCCGCGCAGCTGTCGTCCTGACGCACATCCAGACCAGCGCCCGGCGTGAGACGAGGTGCAAGCTTTGGCCACCCGTCGCCGTTTGCCTGGAGGGAGACATTGTACTGCGCTCTCTAATCCTCTACGGGAGGTATTCCAGTGTTCCACTCCAGACCAGCGCGCCAGATGCGCTCAAGCCTTCGCCACCTGTCGCCGTTTGCCTGGAGGGAGACACTGTACTGCGCTCTCTAATCCTCTACGGGAGGTATTCCAGTGTTCCACTTCAGACCTTCGAGCTTGGCACGCTCTCCCGACCAGCGCGCAGACACGCATCTGCAAGGGCTTGGCACGCTCTCCAGTCACCAGCGCGCAACGCGCATCTTCAAGGGCTTGGCACGCTCTCCAGTCACCAGCGCGCAACGCGCATCTGCAAGGGCTTGGCACGCTCTCCAGTCACCAGCGCGCAACGCGCATCTTCAAGGGCTTGGCACGCTCTCCAGTCTCCAACGCGCATTTTCCAAAGATCCTCGTGCTTGGCACACTCCTCCTCGCAGACGCACCCCGATGCGTCCCTCGGTTCCGACGCGCACACCAAGGTGTGGCGCGCCACTCTGTTCCTCGGCTCCGACAGCGGCTACCCGGTGGACGACACCCTCGCCACCGCCGCTGTTCCAGCACTCTGTTCCTCGGCTCCGACAGCGGCTACCCGGTGGACGACACCCTCGCCACCGCCACTGTTCCAGCACTCTGTTCCTCGGCTCCGACAGTCGGCTACCCGGTGGACGACACCCTCGCCACCGCCGCTGTTCCAGCACTCTGTTCCTCGGCTCCGACAGTCGGCTACCCGGTGGACGACACCCTCGCCACCGCCGCTGTTCCAGCACTCTGTTCCTCGGCTCCGACAGTCGGCTACCCGGTGGACGACACCCTCGCCACCGCCACTGTTCCAGCACTCTGTTCCTCGGCTCGGACAGCCAGCCACCCGGTGGCGATGCCCTCGCCCCGCTGCTGTCCCTGTACCATTACGCATACGCCTGGGTGAGTTTTGATTGTGATGTCACTCACCCAGCGTAATGCCTCTTGCCCCCGTTCCCGTTGCTGTTTCCTGTACCATTACGCATACGCCTGGGTGAGTTTTGATTGTGATGTCACTCATCCAGCGTAATGCCTCTTGCCCCCGTTCCCGCTGCTGTTCCTGTACCATTACGCATACGCCTGGGTGAGTTTTTGATTGTGATGTCACTCACCCAGCGTATTGCCTCCGTTAGTTCTCACTTAGTTAGTAGTTTGGACATTTCATCTCCCACTCTGTTTTTGTTCTCACTTAGATAGTATTTTTGGACATTACATCTCCCCCTGTGTGTTTGTCACACGAAGATATTATTACTTTGTTTTCTTTGTTTATTTGGACTGTTCTGCATCTGCTCTGTTTGTTCCCTTTTGAATATTAACCCTCTCCTCTGTTCTGCAGAGCGGCCCAGATGTTTTCCCACCAGTCCCCAGTTCCTCCCTGTCCCCAGCCCGCCTCCGCGGGTCTCTGTCCCCAGTTCCTCCCTGTTCCCCAGCCCGCCTCCGCGGGCCTCAGTCCCCTCTGTCCCTAGTTCTCCCCTTTCTAGTTCCACCTAGTTCCTGGTCCCAAGTTCTCCCCTTCTAGTTCCACCTAGTTCCTTGTCCCTAGTTCTCCTAGTCCCCAGTTCTCCTGTTCCCTAGCTCTCCTTGTCCCGACTTCTCCTAGTCTCTAGTTCCTCTGTTCCTTTAACCTTCCCCTAGTGTTCCTTTAACCTTCCCCTAGCGTTCCTTTAATGTTTCCCCTAGCGTTCATTAACCTTCCCTTAGTGTTCCCTTTTCCTGCCCGCCTCTTAAAGGCACCTAGTTTTTCCCCTCTTGTTATATTCCTGTATTTGTGTTCTCCCTTAAAGGGACAGTGCCCTTTTTCCCTGTCTCTCAATAAATATCTGTTTCTTGGCAAACCATCATACCTGTCTTGTGTTGTGCGATTGGGGTCGGTTACAAACCATAACAGTACGACCCCACCAAAATTGACGACCCCAGCCAGCACAGACGGTGTATGTTGAGTTTGCCTTTTTTTTCTTGTTCCCTCTAGTTCCCCTCTAGCTCCCCTGTTTAGCTCCCCTGTTAGCCTGTTAGCTCCCCTGTTAGCCCTGTTGGCTTCCCTGTTAGCCCTGTTGACCCCCCTGCAGCTTGTTAGGCCTCTACTACCAGCATGGCCCCTGTCTGCTAGCCTTGCCCCGGCTGCTAGCACAGCCTCTATGTTTATGCAGCCCTTGCTGCTGGCATAGGCCCTGTAGCTAGCCAGGCCCAAGCAGCTAACCCGGTCCCTCTGCATGGCCTCCACTTTTTTGTGTAGCATCTCACTCTGCTAGGACTGCCCCTTCAGCTAGCATGGTCAGTTTGCTCCCACTGCTAGGACTGCCCTTTCAGCTGGCAAGGTCAGTATTCCCACTGCTAGGACTGCCCTTTCAGCTAGCAAGGTCAGTTTATCTCACACAGCTAGGACTGTCCTTCCAGCTAGCTTGTTCTCTCATGCTGGTCCAGCCCTGTCTGCCAGCCTAGCTCCGGCAGCTAGCGCAGCCTCTATGTTAATGTAGCAGTACAGCTGGCATAGGCCCTGTAGCTATCAGTGCCTTGGCAGCTACCCTTTCCCCCTGCTAGCCTAGCTCGGCAGCTAGCGCAGCCTCTATGTTGATGTAGCAGTACAGCTAGCATAGGCCCTGTAGCTATCAGTGCCCTGGCAGCTACCCTTTCCCTCTGCTAGCCTAGCTCCGGCAGCTTGCGCAGCCTCTATGTTGATGTAGCAGTACAGCTAGCATAGGCCCTGTAGCTATCAGTGCCCTGGCAGCTAACTTTCCCTCTGCTAGCCCTTTCCCGGTGCTACCATGGTTACCCCTTAGCTACCCTGCTTGCCCCTCGGTTTCTCTAGACCAGTTCTCTAGACCGGTTCTCTAGGCCAGTTCTCTTGGCCAGTTCTCTAGGCCAGTTCTCTAGACCAGTTCCTCTAGACTAGTTCTCTGGACCCAGTTCCTCCTGACCCGGTTCCTCTAGGCCCGGTTTCCTCTAGGCCAGTTCCTCCTGTTGCCCCTCTGCTACCCTAGTTACCCCTCGGCGACCCTGTTTCTTTTGCTAGCCCCACTCTTGTGGTGGCTTCCCCTGCTGGCTTGGCCAGTACCTTTTGTTTTTGTCTTGTTTTGCCCCCTGCCACTCTGTCTGTATTTGTTTTGGGTCGCCAGGTGGCTCCCGTTGAGGGGGGGGTACTGTGAGGTTTTGTCCGCTGCTCTCCAACTTTCTCTGTCTTCTTTAAGCCTACTGTTAGGAATTCCCTACTCACTCTCTCTAGCCCCCACCCTCTCGTTCTTTACTCTCGTTTACTCTCAGTGGCCACACCTGGACTATTATCAATTACCTCTCGCACCTGTGGTGGCAGGCTAATTAGTTCCCCTGTGGGCTTTAAATACCAGGGCTCTTCCCCTCGTTTCGGTGTGGGGTCGTGTTGTAAACATGCCGTATCATATTCTCAAACATCTAGACTCTTTCGGGAGGTCCTCTGTTCTGCCTATGCTGTATTGATTCTCCGGCGTAGAGATGTATGCTCCAGCCTTCGCCTGCTGTCGCCGTTGCCTGAGAGTGGGACTGGTCTGCGCTCCCTAGACTTCCACGGGAGGCATCCCAGTCATCCACTTCAGACCCCCCGCGCAGCTGTCGTCCTGACGCACATCCAGACCAGCGCCCGGCGTGAGACGAGGTGCAAGCTTTGGCCACCCGTCGCCGTTTGCCTGGAGGGAGACATTGTACTGCGCTCTCTAATCCTCTACGGGAGGTATTCCAGTGTTCCACTCCAGACCAGCGCGCCAGATGCGCTCAAGCCTTCGCCACCTGTCGCCGTTTGCCTGGAGGGAGACACTGTACTGCGCTCTCTAATCCTCTACGGGAGGTATTCCAGTGTTCCACTTCAGACCTTCGAGCTTGGCACGCTCTCCCGACCAGCGCGCAGACGCGCATCTGCAAGGGCTTGGCACGCTCTCCAGTCACCAGCGCGCAACGCGCATCTTCAAGGGCTTGGCACGCTCTCCAGTCACCAGCGCGCAACGCGCATCTGCAAGGGCTTGGCACGCTCTCCAGTCACCAGCGCGCAACGCGCATCTTCAAGGGCTTGGCACGCTCTCCAGTCTCCAACGCGCATTTTCCAAAGATCCTCGTGCTTGGCACACTCCTCCTCGCAGACGCACCCCGATGCGTCCCTCGGTTCCGACGCGCACACCAAGGTGTGGCGCGCCACTCTGTTCCTCGGCTCCGACAGCGGCTACCCGGTGGACGACACCCTCGCCACCGCCGCTGTTCCAGCACTCTGTTCCTCGGCTCCGACAGCGGCTACCCGGTGGACGACACCCTCGCCACCGCCACTGTTCCAGCACTCTGTTCCTCGGCTCCGACAGTCGGCTACCCGGTGGACGACACCCTCGCCACCGCCGCTGTTCCAGCACTCTGTTCCTCGGCTCCGACAGTCGGCTACCCGGTGGACGACACCCTCGCCACCGCCGCTGTTCCAGCACTCTGTTCCTCGGCTCCGACAGTCGGCTACCCGGTGGACGACACCCTCGCCACCGCCACTGTTCCAGCACTCTGTTCCTCGGCTCGGACAGCCAGCCACCCGGTGGCGATGCCCTCGCCCCGCTGCTGTCCCTGTACCATTACGCATACGCCTGGGTGAGTTTTGATTGTGATGTCACTCACCCAGCGTAATGCCTCTTGCCCCCGTTCCCGTTGCTGTTTCCTGTACCATTACGCATACGCCTGGGTGAGTTTTGATTGTGATGTCACTCACCCAGCGTAATGCCTCTTGCCCCCGTTCCCGCTGCTGTTCCTGTACCATTACGCATACGCCTGGGTGAGTTTTTGATTGTGATGTCACTCACCCAGCGTATTGCCTCCGTTAGTTCTTACTTAGTTAGTAGTTTGGACATTTCATCTCCCACTCTGTTTTTGTTCTCACTTAGATAGTATTTTTGGACATTACATCTCCCCCTGTGTGTTTGTCACACGAAGATATTATTACTTTGTTTTCTTTGTTTATTTGGACTGTTCTGCATCTGCTCTGTTTGTTCCCTTTTGAATATTAACCCTCTCCTCTGTTCTGCAGAGCGGCCCAGATGTTTTCCCACCAGTCCCCAGTTCCTCCCTGTCCCCAGCCCGCCTCCGCGGGTCTCTGTCCCCAGTTCCTCCCTGTTCCCCAGCCCGCCTCCGCGGGCCTCAGTCCCCTCTGTCCCTAGTTCTCCCCTTTCTAGTTCCACCTAGTTCCTGGTCCCAAGTTCTCCCCTTCTAGTTCCACCTAGTTCCTTGTCCCTAGTTCTCCTAGTCCCCAGTTCTCCTGTTCCCTAGCTCTCCTTGTCCCGACTTCTCCTAGTCTCTAGTTCCTCTGTTCCTTTAACCTTCCCCTAGTGTTCCTTTAACCTTCCCCTAGCGTTCCTTTAATGTTTCCCCTAGCGTTCATTAACCTTCCCTTAGTGTTCCCTTTTCCTGCCCGCCTCTTAAAGGCACCTAGTTTTTCCCCTCTTGTTATATTCCTGTATTTGTGTTCTCCCTTAAAGGGACAGTGCCCTTTTTCCCTGTCTCTCAATAAATATCTGTTTCTTGGCAAACCATCATACCTGTCTTGTGTTGTGCGATTGGGGTCGGTTACAAACCATAACATAACTTTCTGTAGTGGGGTAGTGAAAGGGTTAACCTTCATTTAACCAGGCAGGTCAATTAAGAACAGATTCTTATTTACGGGGGGGGGGGGGGGGGGGGGGGAGTAACGGGGAAAGGGGACACACAAAAAATAAATAAAATAGAAAAGAGACAGACGTCACAGAGGTAAGGGAAATAATTAAAAGACACATCAAACTAAAGGTGTGTGATACATGAAGCAGAACAGACACATCACAGTTGAAATGCTGGGTGACAGCTGCAGGTGTGTGTAAACAACTCTGTGATAGAGTCTTTAAAAGTAGTGAGGGGGGATCAATGTGTCCATTTTCAAAGTATTTTGCATCTCGTTCCAACTGCTGGGAGCAGCTAATTGGAAGGAGGATTGACCAAAGGAAGTGTTAACCAGGGGCGTTTTTAGGGTTAGAAAACATTGGGGGCATGAGCCCGGGGGGGTGGGGGGGTGGATAATCTTTTTTTCTTTTTAAACACAGAAATACGCAATTTTAGGGTAATTAGAGATGAATACTGAAGAACTAGAATCATTAGAGGTTCTCAAAGTGAGGTCCATGTCCATGAGAGGGATCTGGGAAGTCCCCATAGAAAATTCAAAGTTAACAGGACCAAATCCATCAGTTTCTTATTTATTTATTTAACCTTTATTTAGCCAGATAAAACATTGATCTGGTCCAAGAGGCCCCAACAGGAGTACAAATATACATATATACACATATATATATATATACATATATATATATAATATACATATACTGTACATACATACACACATATACACCAATAACAAAATAAAAACAGTTAAGAATCATACACATAAGCAAATAAACAAACAAACAAACATATGCACAGCCTACAAAATAAATAAACAGTTCATCTCTAGTCTTTACAGTTTTCTTCAATTGCATAAACACTCAAATCAAAAGTATTACACAATTATCAAAACCTTATACTCAAGGAGCAAAACGTAGGCCCAGATTTGCACCCCTATAAGCACAATGTCAGCCTCACACTTTTTGCAAAACAATACACACAGTGATTTGCAAAACACTAAACACACTTGCATTACATTAGACACAGAATGTCAAATTACCACACATATGAGCCAATTGGTTAAACACAGCCATCAGATGCACAAACACACCATTGCTTAATTGTAGATACACCAATCAGGTTTAAGCACTATACAAATGCAGCAGGTGAGTTCAAAATGGAAGGAGAGTGAAGTACTGTACATAGAGAATGTGAAAATATACAACACATTCACCAAACACTACACAAGACAACCAATGATGCAGACTGATGAAAATATACATTTTCTCCCATTTTCCCAAATCGGTCAACATGTCAACATGGAGAATCACAACAAAAAATTATCTTGCCAGATCCAGCTAGGCAAAGAGACAATGTCTAGTATTTTCTGTACTCTATTTAAAAAATTTCTAAATTGTTTTTGTTTTACTGTAATTTTAACCTGTACTGGATACAGTATTTTATGTTTGTCTAATATTTGCTGAGCTTACAGTGTTATGCACATAGTAGCATGAAAACTGGGACATGTTTTGTTGTGATTCTCCATGTTGAAATGTTGACTGATTTGGTTATATGGAGAGAACATTTATATTTTCATCAGTCTGCATCATTGATTTGGGTATATGGAGAGAAAATGTTTTTTTTAGCAGTCTGCATCATTGATTTGGGTATATGTAGATAAATAAATTATATTTTCATCAGTCTACTTACAGCATTGGTCTTGTGTAGTGTTTGGTGAATTTATTGTATATTTGCACATTATCTGCGTACTTCACTTACAGTACTCTAATCACTGAGAAGTAGAATTGCTAAATGTGTTGTAGGTTAAGCACAGCAGTGTGTGTAACTGTTTCAAACAGAATTAAGTCATATGAAACGTGTGTTTCATATGGTAACAAAATGTAGTTTTTATAAATTAGTGTATGGTTTTGACAAGTGTTTAATTTAGCAAAGGATCTGAGGTGTTCTGATAATTGTGTGTGTGGTTGTGCTAATTGTGTGTTTTGAAACACCGGGCCCCGTTTTCAAAATCATGCTTAAGCAATCGAAAAAAAACTATTGTGTGTTTCATTATAATTATGTTTCAGTCTTCTCATAAAAAAAAGATTTGATTTTTGGGTCTTTTCCTGCCTTTGGTCCGCTTTGCATTCACATCTCAAATGAACCGCAGCAGTGTTCACTTGCAAGAGTGAATGAGCTTTCACACCACCCCAAACCAACCGGACTATCCGAGGAAATGAACCAGGGTTCGATTAAAGCTTACCATACTTTTCGCACTATAAGCCGCACCTGACTATAAGCCGCAGCAGCAGCATTACAAGTTGTATTAAGTAAATAAGGGAACAGATAAATAACATTTCAATGCAGTAAAAAAAGCAATATTTCGATTTTCGGGTTTTGTCCACATATAAGCCGCACCGTTATATAAGCCGCAGGGTCGAAAAATGGGGGAAAAAGCCACGGCTTATAGTCCGAAAAGTACGGTATTATAGTTTATCACAGTATCATGTGCATGTCTTTGTCAGTGGACACTGGACATGGGTATGGATGGCTCCAGGTGCTGCTGCGTTAAAGTGCACAACTTCAATACCTATTTAAAAGCACAGTGCAGGACACACTCGAAGGTTATCGCACCTCAGAGATGGCAGTGGACATGTATGACAGGACAAAGGCCATATGTAATGGCCTTTGGATTGAGGAACATACTACCAGCCAAAGGAGGAAGCAGAAAAGGATGGACGAGTATGTAGTTGAGTCATCTTGTGGCACAAGCTCAGACCTCAGCTCAGGAGATCAGCTGAGACAGAGACTATCCAGTCGTCGACAGAATGCTGCAAGAGCTTGAGAGCAGGTTCTCATGAGTTGGATAACAAGTTATGAGAGGCATACAGGCATGTTATCCAGCTTCAGACCAGGTTCTCTCAGTGGAATTGCTGCAACCCCTCACCACACATTACAATATCCAACTATTGCCAGAGGAGATCACAGTTGCAAAGTGTTTCCTGGTCAGGACAGGCAGAGATGCAGTCCCTACTATCCAAAGTGTCTTTTCCCTCCTGGATGATAATAATAATAATAATAATAATAATAATAATAATAATAATAATAATAATAATAATAATAATAATAATAATAATAATAATAATAATGATAATGATAATGATAATGATAATGATAATACTAATACTAATACTAATAATAATAATAATAATAATAATAATAATAATAATAATAATAATAATAATAATAATAATAATAATAATAATAATAATACTACTACTACTACTAATAATAATAATAATAATAATAATAATAATAATAATAATAATAATAATAATAATAATAATAATAATAATAATAATAATAATAATAATGCACTTGATTTATAAGGCGCCTTTCAGGACACTAAAAAAAGAAGTCCACAAATCGGTGAATGAAAGAATTATAGGATCAAATGAAAACTACTTACTAAAAATGGATTAAAAGTACTAAAAACCAACAAAAAATACCAAACACTAATAAACATTCAGCACAGACAATGGGGATGCTGACATCTTAAAAAGAAAAAAAGTAAAAAAAAAGAAAAAAAAATTAAGGTCCGGAAGCCCAGGGCTAACGACGCCACTGGTGTTAACACAGGAACATCTAGCGAGATATGGTGAGCAGCTCTGGTGTTATAGGGAGTAGATGACACTTTTAAAAAAAACACGCCACCTTTTTGGGAAATTTGCTTATGTTTTTCCAAAAACAACAGGGCTTTTGAGGTGATGAAATCACTGCGCCCAGGCAGCAGTATTTCGGCAAAAAAAGATTCAGAGTAGCCTATATATCTGCTTAGAAAACGAAAATGTCAAATAATCTTTTTTTATTTCTTCATGTGGTAAATACACAGGTCACATCATGTTTACAGGAACGTTTTGGAGTTGTATTTAGAGTGTATTTTGTGACTGTTGGGAACTAGGCTACACTGGCACACCTACTTCCAGTGAATGACGCTAAGCTAGGCTAACGGTGTGGCTGTTCCCTAAGCCTAATGCATGTACAAAGAAGAAATGGGTATGTATCTGCTTGAGAAACCTGTGTCTTGTCTTCGACCAGGCCATGAACCTAGACAACATGTCAAAACACTCACACGTACCTGCTTCTTTCACCTCAGAAACATTGCAAAATTACGCACCATCATATCTCACTCTGAACTAGAACTGTCCGTGCATGCTTTTATTTCTTCTAGGCTTGACTACTGCAACTCACTTTTCACCTGTCTCACCAAATCATCCACAGACAAACTACAAATGGTCCAAAATGCTGCAGCCAGGCTACTCACAAGGTCAAAAAAATCATGTCACATTCTGGTATCCCTGCACTGGCTCCCGGTACACTATAGAATTCACTTCAAAGTCCTCACTTTCACTTTCAGAGCACTCCACGGTCAGGCCCCTATCTACATCACTGATCCTCCATCCCTACACCAACACCCGCTCACTCAGATCTGCCGATCAGCACCTCCTGGTGGTCCCCTGGGCCCCGTTCCCCGTACCTGGATAACTGAGTTAGCCGGATAACTTTCGGTGAAGTCTGACTTAAGCCGGACTTTCCGGTTCCCAGAATCTGGATTGTCCAAATCACCATGACAACAGATCCAAAAGTTTGAGCCTGGTCGAAAGCAGGGTTTAAGTTCAAGTTAGCCGGATGAACCATCGCCACGCCCCCGCAAAGAAGTGACAGCGCGTTTCCTGAAATTATTCCCACAGTCTAGGATCTGCATTATACCATTCTGAATTACGTTTTTGTGCTCCATTCTTCCAGAGGGGTCTTTTGAAATGTAAAATAGACCCAAAATGCTGATACTAAATTCACTTTGTCCTAAATAATGCACGTTATATACCGTGGCGCTCGCTCGGTGCAACAACAACAAAATAAAGAATATTCTAAACACGGGTCTCTCGTTCATTAATGTATAAACAATGAATTTATCCCATCTGGCACAGTGGCGCAGCGGTAGTGCTCAATCCTGGCAACCCGGTGACCGGTGTTCGAAACCCTGTGTTTCCAATATAATTTTTTGGAATATAATATTAATGATTATACGCAAAGGTAGCCTAGTTTTAAGTTAACATATTATAAATCTACATGCATTGAGGATGTCATTCTTTATATAGCTCTCAACGTGCACCAAATTGAATTATTCCTATATTGCAAAAAGAAGGAAGAGACTAGGTTTCGAACCCCGGTCGTCTGCGTGAAAGTCAAAAGAAGAACCCGTTACACCACAGTGGAGATAAGTAAAAGATCGACCATACATCAATCAATGGGCAAGAGAGCCGTATCGTTATTCTGTATAACAGTTTAACTAATTATTTTCGCTAGCAAGATCTCATTTGATTATTCAATCCAGCAGGCAAGTTTAAAGAAATATAATCTGATTGATTGAGGTAATGAGGGACTTAAAATTAGCCTATAGATAACGCATTTAACTTGTCGGCGAGGCGATTGAGCCGTACTGCAATATGTTAATAAAGTTTTAAATCAATTAATCAATCAATGCCGCTAGAGAATCAGGATCTCTGCTATCGATACGTGCTGGCTTTTCAAATGAAGCGGCCGTGCGCACTAATCCTGGGTCTCAAGTCTGGTTTGAGTTAACGAGACTGAATCCACCTTCGAGGAACAGGAAAATCCCGGCTTCAATCATCTCGTTAACTGAATCTGGATAATGGGACTCTCGATCGACTTAGTTGAACCAGGTACGGGGAACAGGGCCCAGGTCCAGGCTGAAAACAAGGGTTGATGGAGCCTTCGAGGTGACAGCACCAAGGCTCTGGAACGCTCTCCCCCTGGACCTGCGAACTGCCCCCTCTGAAAACTCTTTTAAAAAACAACTAAAAACACATTCAGACAGGCCTTTGGTTATACATAGGCACTTTTTCTTTTTCTTGTCCTCACTGTTCCTATAGTTTTGTTTTAATTAGTGACTCATGATTTTATCCAAATTCTTTTATTCTACTTTTTATATCTGGTTTCACTGTCTTTTTTAACTACTGTCTGTTGTTGTTGTCATTTATTTCTGATTTTGTTTTATTGTGTTTTTATATTAAGCTGTAGTGTAAAGCACCCTGTGCATTCGTGCTGTGAAGGGTGCTATATAAATAAAAGTCATTCATTCATTCATGCTTGTCTAACTCCAGGGTAGATGGCAAATAAGCGAATTTCCCAAAAGGTTGGCCTGTTCCTTTAACAGGTGTATCAAATAAGGAGGGGTCAGACCAAGGAGGGTTTTTTAAATTAGTGTAAGCCAATGAGTGGCACAACAATGGCCAATTTCCAGAACCGTATAAGTCACTGTGATGTGTTGAAAAGGGAGCATTTGTAGCAAACCTACATGATCTGGTGATCTTGAATGTTTGATTTGAGGGTAAAACTTTGACGCTTTAGTCACTTCAAAACATCCTGTGAAGCAGTCTAATGCGTCGGTAATAGTTCAAAATATCTTGTTAAGCACTTTGGAGTTTAATTAATTCAAAGTGTCTTGTCATGTCTGGCAGCTGGGAGAATAAGCAGAGGTGGCAGTGAGTAACGACTTCACTCAGAGGCTCACAGGAAGTACGATGATCGACTGTCAAGGAAACATGGCCGCCATGACACCACTGCATGGTGGTAATTGCAAATTCAACCTTTAGGTGTTTCTCCGCACATTTTTACTAATTATTAATCCTAATGAGGCATGTTAAAAGATTTTGTCTACTTTCACAAATTCTCCTTTTGGAATTCGGGGGCAAGGAAATCAAGGTTGTAAATTTGGTAATCCACGATTAGATTGACACGATATGGTATTTGGAGCGAAGGGGAATGCCACTGATTAGTAGAGAGGCTTGTCATGTGTAATTAGGTGTTTTCATTTAAGAAGTAATGCTTAGGTTTCTATGGCCTTGGAATGTCCAACCAATATTACTGTACATGTGTGTGAAAAGCCAGTCATTTAACCCTTACAAAAGAGTATCATGGTATTCACATAAATATCTGGTCACTATGATGGTAGTGACCGAAGCCTGATGGAAATACCATGATATGACTATAACTACAAAAGTGATACAAAACGTTTTCCATGGCAGTACCGTGGTAAATTATTTATATAATGGTCATTATGATGGTAAAACTGAAAAAACTATGAGCAGGTTGGCACCTTGCATGGTTGCCTCCGCCGTCAGTGTGTGAATGTGTAAAATGGGAGTAACAAATTGTAAAGCGCTTTAGATATGAATGCATATATGCACACTTTTCTTCTCTCCACTGCGGTCGCAGTCCTGAAACTAGTCTCTGAGGCGGCAGATACCTGCTACTCGCCTGAACCGGCACCAGACAGAGACAGCAGCAGCCAGCAGCACGTGGGACACATGTATGCCTGCAGTGATGGCTGAGAGAAAGAGGAGCGTTGTGTGGCGCTATTTCATGGCTGTAAATCAAAACGTAGCAGTTGAAGAAGGCAGTTCTCTACTGTGACAACACCACCGATCTTTACAAGCACATGAAAATCCACGACAAAGGAAGCAATGAGCTGCAAGAAAAAAGAAAGGAGGAAGAGGATTAGCCGCCATCTGTCAGTGACTCAAGCGGAACTACAAGCTACAAGTCCCTAAGGGGCGCATACAAGTAACCTAGAACATACGGTTATCCTATAACCATAGTTATATGAGTATAGCGAGCGCTCTGCTCTCTTGGAACTATCCCTTTATCCAATCTAATAATGAATAATTGTTCTCCACATGTACACACCCATCCGCCTGGCCACACCCACATCCGCTCCACTACATAAGCGGGGTTGTGGCCACACCAACAGCTCCTTCACAAGTCTTTCACCACCGAAGGCGAAGACCACGGGGTCCTCAGTGAGTCAGAGCAGAGCGCTCGCTATACTCATATAACTATGGTTATAGGATAACCGTATGTTATATTATCGTATAGCTTACGCTCTGCTCTCTTGGAACACAGGAGCTGAGCAGAGCGGAAGCTCGACAGATGTACGCGCTGAGGCCCCCCACAACCATCAGAACCGGGGAGGACCCGAGCCCCCGGACCCCCCTAGAGGGGGAGGGGAGGGAATCTGATCCGACTGTGCGAAGAGGGTTTAGCACCTCAAACGCACAGGGTGAGCAGACCGTGGGACTTACCTTCACACAGAAGGACCCGCGACCACTCAGGCAGCGCATCCCACATGCCACCAGGGAACGAACGGGAAGCAAAACACCCCCGTCACAGCCCCCAACATCACGGGGTCAAAGGTCAAGAACCCAACCCTGTGGCAAGGCCGTAGCAGCGGAGCGCGGAGGAGGACCCAGGAACGGCCTGAGAAACAGGACCCCCCGAAAAAGGGGGCCCGGTGAGGTCAACGATGCCGTACCATAGGGACCCCACCAGGCGGTCACTGATGACACCACCCCCCACATCGCCAGCATATCGGACAGGGCCTAAATCCTCTAGAGTAGGCCCTTCCCCCATTTTGCATGCCGCCCTGAAGCACTCTAGCTTACTGCACCTGGTATTCCCAGGGAGTCCCCCATCCAAGAACTAACCAGGGCCGAACCTGCTTAGTTTCTGAGATCTGACGCGATCGGGCGTGTCCAGGTTGGCATGGCCGTAAGCCCCAAGAGGCTACCCCCCCACAATACTGTGGGGCCAGACGGCGTGCCTGGGAGACAACCGCCAAGGGGGTTGATCCCTCAATCCAGGCAACAGGCCAGAACTCAACCTGTGCCTGGAGCATTGCGGACTAGACAGGCGCCAAAGGGTCTACTGTAAGAACAGTACCCGGCAGAAGGGGTGTTCGGTATGCTGTGCACCATGTCATGACCTCAACAAACCCAACCCCTCCAGCGGGTCGAGGTTCAAAGGAGAGGCCGACACAATTGGCAGACGTCATGAAAGATGCGGGGGCACACTCTCGGGCAGACAGGGTCAAGCCCGGCCTCAACCCGAGAGTCGACTCTGCTACCAACACACCGGAGAACCAACCACCTCCCTATGTTTAGTTTAACAGGAGGCGGTTGTTCCCTTAACCCACCAAGAAAACCTAGAAACATAACTGCGCGTATACACAGTCTATACAAGCAGTACAAGTGTTTCAGTTTTCAAAGGGTTAACCCAGGCCAACAGGTCGACGAGAACGAGTCTGGACCTGGGCCTGGCGGACCGGGACCTACACAGGGACGCCAAGAGGGGTTGAGAGCAACCACCTCGACAGACCCCTCCCATCCCTGCCCAGCAGTGAGTGAAACAAATGGAGAAGGACCAGGCCCCCTAACACAGCGCAAGGTACAACACAGTATGGACCAAGCACGTCACTGTTATGGGCAAGTCGTAGTGGAATACATATGACACACACATCCACGACATAAACCCCCGCGAAGCCTGGACCGACCCGGCATCCCCCCCCCCCCCCCCGGAAAAGCACAAAGTCCTTCGGGGTACCAGAACAGCAGATCTGCGCCCCGACGGACAACGGGTTAACTGACCTGGTCCGGCGAGACCAGAACCAGTCCCGCGTCCTAGTCACGCTGCCATCCCCAGTCCTAAGAGGGGGGAAGATACGCGTGTCGATCTAAAACATCACAGAGGGCGCCACCAAGATGGACAGAACATGAATGCGCTGCTCCTGGAGGCCCACCTCATGGGCGTGAGACCCCTCCGCCAATGTAATGATCTACTCCGTCATCTGCCCCCGGAGATGCACGTGAGTCATCGAGTCTAACCTAGTGCACTGGCGTTCGGTAGAGATAAAAAATCTCCTTCCTAGTCGCCCGCATAAAAAACGCAGTTTCTATGAATTGGGCAACCAAGGCGCACCGGCCCATAACGTGGTTCCACATTGGAAGCACCCAGGGCCAGCGCTATATGCACGTCAAGAACCCGAAACACATCAATGGTGAATTCTAATAAGAAACACCAGACAACGTTCCCTCCATGCTGTCTGGGACAAGCAGCAGGAAGCCGGTCAATAAGACACAGACACAGGCCTTATATGATGCGACTAAGGGCAACCCTGTCAATTCTGCTCTTCACATAAGAGGGGAAGACAGAAGTTCCCCCAGAGAGACCTCCACGTGAGTACAATTGAAAAAGATACATGCAATAATAATTGGGCCAAGTGACCAACGGCCCAATACACACTGTAATAGAGAGCAGAGCAGAAAACAAACAGATTTCGAATGCATCGCATCATCCAACTTTGACAAAGACAGCGGTCTGCAGCACGCCTGTAACCTCACGGATGTCTCCTGGCCAGTAGAACAGCCTCTCCCTGAACGTCAGCAAAACAAAGGAGATGATTGTGGACTTTAGGAGGTCGGGGGTCAGGGACTACAGCCCTGTGGATCGACAGGGCACCGGTTGAGAGAGTGAACAGTTTTTTTTTTTTTTTTTTTTTACTTTTTCTCCCATTTTCTATATTTTTCTCACATCCCAATTTCGTATCATCCAATTCAACCCTCCTCTGTCACGAACGCTGTTTCTTGCCTCCCACAAGCCGGCTGCAATGTGGACTAAGTCATACATAGCACAAGTCCCCTCCGGTACTTAAGGTAACAGCAGTCGCATCTTTTCACCTGCGCAGCTCGATCTCTCAGTGGCGAGGAGTAACGCGTGGGAGGCTCACGCTGCCCCCGACACTTCCTGATTCTACTGCGCAGGCGCACCAACCGACCTGTAGGAGTCGCTGTCCACAACGCCCGATCCCCACCCATCAGTTTCCCACCCCCTAATACGGCCAATGTGTATTAGTATGGACGGCCAGCTAAACTGAAAGCAATGTGGAGCGCTGGGCTCGAACAGGCAAGCCCAGCGTCTTCGTCATTCGTGGCCCGCCCTGAGAGAGTGAACAGTTTTAAGTACCTCGGAGCCCACATATCCAAGGACTAAGGCGCTAGCAGTAGGGACTCTAGCGTGCGGAACTGAGGGACTAGGCGTAGGAACCCTAGCAGACGGGACCGAAACACTAGCAGCAGGAGCTCTAGCGGACAGGACTAAGAGGCTAGCAGCAGGGGCTCTAGCGGACGAGACTGAGGTGCTAGCAGCAGGGGCTCTAGCGGACGAGACTGAGGTGCTAGCAGCAGGGGCTCTAGCGGACGAGACTGAGGTGCTAGCAGCAGGGGCTCTAGCGGACGAGACTGAGGTGCTAGCAGCAGGGGCTCTAGCGGACGAGACTGTGGGGTTAGCCGACGGGGCGGCTCCAGGGAAAACTGACCTTGCTAGCTGAAGAGGCAGTCCTAGCAGCGGGGAGACTGACCTTGCTAGCTGAAGGGGCAGTCCTAGCAGTGGGGAAACTGACCTTGCTAGCTGAAGGGGCAGTCCTAGCAGTGGGGAAACTGACCTTGCTAGCTGAAGGGGCAGTCCTAGCAGTGGGGAAACTGACCTTGCTAGCTGAAGGGGCAGTCCTAGCAGTGGGAAGACTGACCTTGCTAGCTGAAGGGGCAGTCCTAGCAGTGGGGAGACTGACCTTGCTAGCTGAAGGGGCAGTCTTAGCAGTGGGATACATGCTGGTGGTAGAGGCTACATAGGCAATCTGGAGTAAGCTAGCAGGGGCTAAGCTAAGTGCAGGAGCAGTACTAGCTGCAGAGAGTCTGCTAGCAGTGGGGGGTGTGCTAGCTGTAGAGGGTATACTAGCAGGAAGAGCTAAGGCGCCAGCTACAGAGGCTACATAGGTGATCTGGAGTAAGCTAGCAGGGGCTAAGCTAGGTGCAGAGGCCTTGCTATCTGCTAAGGGCCTGACAGGGTTAGCAGCTTGGCAGTCGGCTGGGGAGTTGGGGTCCTGGAAGAGCACCCTAAACATGTTCCCGGCCGGTAACCGGAGTTTGCATGCTCTTCCAGGACTCCACTTCATCATGGAGATCACCAGGCGATAAGCGTTCTTTCGCTCCTCCCGACTGCAGGCCGGAGAATAATTACCCAAGAACCCTTGTAGAAGGGAATGTGCCTCATGAAACCTGTCCCAGAGGGGGGCTACGGGACCAGTAGGGGACGCTATACTAGCAGAGAGGGCTATGGTGCTAGCTGTAGATGCTACACTAGCAGGAAGGGCTATGGTGCTAGCTGTAGATGCTACACTAGCGGGAGGGGCTAAGGTGCTAGCAGTAGGAGTTACCCTAGCAGGAAGGACTATGCTAGTCTTCTTAGCTTTGCTAGCCTTCTGACACTTGCTAGCAGTGCGTGCTACGCTAGCAGGCGGGGCTCTAGCGGACTGGACTGAGGTGGTAGCTACCGAGGCTACACTAGCGGCAGGGGCTGTGCTAACCACGAAGGCCATGCCGGCCGAAGGGGCGGTCCCAGCATCTGAGGCGACGTTAGCTATAGGGCCTGTGCACGTGAGGGCAGCTAGGTAGGTAGCTACTGCAGAGGCTGCTCTATCACCAAAGGTTCTGCCAGTCGCAGAAGCCTCGCTAGCAGTAGCATGAGGGAGTAAGCTAGTGGTAGAGAACAAGCCTACCCTGAGCCTCCTAACAGAATAAAACCTTGACTTAGCTGTGGGGGCAGAGGTTCTGCTAGCTGTGCAAGCTACGGGAGCTAGGCTAACCACAGGGGCCTTGCCGGCCGACGCGGCGGTCCCAGCATCAGGGGCTTTGTTAGTTATGGGGCCTGTGTTAATTGAGAGAGCTAAGGGGGTAGCTGCCAAAGCTACATTGGCTACAGGGGCTAAGCTAACCACAGGGGCCTTGCCGGCCGACGGAGCGGTCCCAGCATCAGATGCTTTGTTAGCTATAGGGCCTGTGCTAGAGGGGTGAGCTAGGGGGGTAGCTGCCGAAGCTAAATTGGCTACAGGGGCTAAGCTAACCACAGGGGCCTTGCCGGCCGACGGGGCGGTCCCAGCATCAGAGGCTTGGTTAGCTATAGGGCCTGAGCTGGCTGTCTGGGCAGTGTTAACAGAGCGAGAGCTAGCAGTACTAGCTGTGGAAGCTAGGCTAACGGCTATGCTAGTAGCCTGGACAGTGTTAACAGTGCGGGGACTAGCGTTACTATCTCTGGAAGCTAGGCTAACGGCTGGGTTAACAGTCTGGGCAGTGAAGGCTGCGGAGCCTATGCTAACTGCTACTGGGCCTGAGCTAGCTGCCTGTGCA
Organism: Notolepis coatsorum; assembly: GCF_963971535.1. Taxonomy (NCBI): domain Eukaryota; kingdom Metazoa; phylum Chordata; class Actinopteri; order Aulopiformes; family Paralepididae; genus Notolepis; species Notolepis coatsorum. The sequence continues at coordinate 106,512,233 of NC_140174.1, forward strand.
GTGAGGACCGCGGGGCCTACGCTAACTGCTACAGGAGCAGTACTAGCTACTGGGCTTGTGCTAGCTGCCTGGGCAGTGAGGGCCACAGGGCCTATGCTAACTGCTACAGGGGCAGTACTAGCTACTGGGCTTGTGCTAGCTGCCTGGGCAGTGAGGACCGCGGGGGCCTATGCTAACTGCTACAGGGGCAGTACTAGCTACAGGGCTTGTGCTAGCTGCCTGGGCAGTGAGGACCACAGGGCCTATGCTAACTGCTACAGGGGCAGTACTAGCTACTGGGCTTGTGCTAGCTGCCTGGGCAGTGAGGGTCGCGGGGCTTATGCTAGTAGGACTAGCTGAGGTGCTAACCACCGGTAGTCTAGCAGGTGAGGCTAAGCTAGCCTTTCTAGCACCACTGGCTCTCCGAGACCTACATGCAGCGCAAGCTATGCTAGCAGACGGAGCTACTTGGTCTTACTTGCAGGAGAGGGTGTGCTGGAAGCCGTGGCTTCGCTGGGGGCAGAGGACCAGAGCGTCCGAATCAACAGTCACAGCTGCCGGTCGTATTCTGCGAGCAGTGGAGCCTGCTCCGTGCCGCACATTGCGCTTGCGCAGGAGAGCAGCGCGTGCAGCTGCATCCTCTCCAACGAGGATGAAGAGCAGAAGTCTCCCTTGAAGAAGCGCTCCATGGTGAGCAATACGGCGGTCGTTTGGTCTCTCCCCTTGTCCGCTGAATCCCGGTTTGGTCGCGTTATTCTGGGCTAGTGGCTGTGCCAGGTCTCCCTCGTCCTGCTTGCTGGGTCCAATTATGGTCGGTTCGTTCTGTGAGGATTCGGTGGTGGTGTGGACCCAATAGCAATCACAGGACGAGGGTAGAGAGACAGGCAGGACACAACGGGATGTAGTTCAACAAAAGGCTTTATTTGTATTTACACAAGGCTTACACTACAAAACAAGAACTAAGGGCTCAGCATATGCTGGCAGATTACACGATACGAAAACCCGATAACACAGGGTAGAAACGTGGAGAGCACGGAAGGGTGCTGCGTGGAATCACAAACATTGATATGATAATGAACCGACAGGGAAGGACAGAATATATAGGGAGACTAATTACAATGAGAAACACCTGGACAGACAACACATGCTGACAAACAATGACACCAAATACATGACAGGAATGGCTAACACAAGATAGGGACACTAGACTAAACAGGCAGGAATATTTACAGACACCAAATCATAGGCAGTAATAAGGCAGATAACAGACATGACAAATAGAACCACACAAGGACTGAGGCTACAGTAGACAGGTGTTCATTCCCCGATAAAACACAAGGTGGTGCCAGAGGACTGTCCAGAAAGTTCAGATCATGACAGACATAAGTCCTCGATCAAGTGCTGGTCACAGGCCTTGCTAAGTCTACATGACAGCGACCAACAATTTTCAGAGAAATTGCCTCTCTCTAAGCAAGAGCACAACCCCAGCAGAAGCTGAGGGAATTACACTGTATCCCCAAAAATATAGTGAATCAACACACATATCATATTTGAGGGGAGGGGGGGGGGGGGGGGGGGGGCAGGGGAATAATTTCACCCACCCCTCACCACCTTACCCCTGATACGATGCCAAATGTGTAGAGTAAAAGCTTTACATCATGCACGCCAGCACAGCCAAAAACCTTGTTTGAAACAGGTTTCCCACAGCTCTGCTTATGTGTGAAAAAAAACTTGCCACTTGTTATCGTCATCATTACCCTCAAGTAAAGAATAACAAGCTAAGAGAGGGACTCAGCCCTCGATCATATGCCACTATGCACAGCATTGTAGGGTAACCCAGCCAGTTGTGGGCTCAGCCACGTTATCTAAACGTTACATGAAGACACACAACTTCTCATCATACAACAAAAAACCCAGTTCATCTTTACTCACGTAAAAATCAACGCTGTTCTTAGGTAGAGAGAAGGCATAAGCCTTGGCCAACGCTAACCTAAGCTATACAAAGCGACCATGACCATTTTCACACCACACGTCGTATCTCCAAATGTAGTGAAGTAACATATGTTTTGTAGACAAATACATTGTTATTAACAAAAACATTCAGGAGGGGGAGGAAGGAAGAGTGGGGTAATGTCCAATGGACACCTTACCTGCAACGAACGCAGGACGAAAGGCCGCAACACAGGTTGGTCCACCACGTTGACGAAGGCCTCTCGCTGGCAAGGCCAGAAGAAGCAATGGCCGGAGCCTTGCTCCGGCGTGACGCCCCCCTCCTGCAGCCGGTCATGGCGCAGGCCCGACGACATCTTCTGCCAAAGATGACGCCGTAGTCAGAGTGCCAGCGCCTGCTATTCTCTTGAAAAGCGATTTACAAAATAAATGAATTATTATTATTATTATTATTATTATTATTAGATACCGTGATTTGTTTGAAGGAATATGAAGAATACATGCTCAAAAATAAACTTTTTCATTCATTCATTCATTCATTAGACAATCATTAACGATGCAGCTGTCTCTGCCCTGTGGCGGAAGGTTGAGACAAAGGCTCGCTGAGGGTGGAGGTGCAAGGAGCATGGTCCCCAGTACAACCAGTGTGACCACTAGGAGCTGCCCAGTACCACCAGTCTGACCACTAGGAGCTGCCCAGTACAAGTCTGACCACTAGGAGCTGCCCAGTATAACCACACTCTGACCACTAGGAGATTCCAAGTACAACCAGTCTGACCACTAGGAGCTGCCCAGTACAACCAGTCTGACCACTAGGAGCTGCCCAGTACAACCAGTCTGACCACTAGGAGCTGCCCAGTATAACCAGTCTGACCACTAGGAGCTGCCCAGTACAACCAGTCTGACCACTAGGAGCTGCCCAGTACAACCAGTCAGACCACTAGGAGCTGCCCAGTATAACCAGTCTGACCACTAGGAGCTGCCCAGTACAACCAGTCTGTCCACTAGGAGCTGCCGAGTATAACCACACTCTAACCACTAGGAGCTGCCCAGTACAACCAGTCTGACCACTAGGAGCTGCTCAGTACAACCAGTCTGACCACTAGGAGCTGCCCAGTATAACCAGTCTGACCACTAGGAGCTGCCCAGTACAACCAGTCTGACCACTAGGAGCTGCCCAGTATAACCAGTCTGACCACTAGGAGCTGCCCAGTACAACCAGTCTGACCACTTGGAGCTGCCCAGTATAACCAGTCTGACCACTAGGAGCTGCCCAGTACAACCAGTCTGACCACTAGGAGCTGCCCAGTACAACCAGTCTGACCACTAGGAGCTGCCCAGTATAACCACACTCTGACCTGAGTCCTGGGTATGACGTAAAAAGACATTCGGCGAAGAGGCTTCGGCCCGGGGACCAGAATGAGGTTACCCCTTAGATCCGCTACTTCCAGGTCACTCCCTAGCCAAGAGTGTAGCAAGAGAGTCAGGGGAGGAAACTAACTTTTTGGCTTACCAGCCAACTGGCGGGTATCTGATTTTTTTTACCAGCCAAATAGATTTTTTACCAGACAAAAAAAACGTCTTCGTCTAAATTGATTTTCAATCATAGTAAATTAATCACACTGTCTCTACTCTTCAAAATATTACATCATTAAATCACATATTAACATGAAAGAGGGAACTATTCTGGATTGGGTTGGGCTGAACTGGGCAGTGAAAGATGCTGGGTTGGGCTGGTCTAGGTTATACTGAATGATGAATTGAAAATGGGGGACCCTGATGTAAACAAGACGAAAGTCTTTCTCTGGTCTGCATCCCCTTAACAATTGCATGTATTGAGCCGTACTGTACTGTACCCATTCTGCAATCTGTTAAATAAAGTTCTCATTCATCACAGCTCAACTACTAGGAATGTGTGTCTGACTCTTAAGTGCAGGAAATATTCATCAGAAAGGGGGGACATGATGGAGGGAATGGAAAGAGCAGGTTTGACAGGAGCAGGGTTGAAGGGATTGATTGATTGAAAAGTGTATTAACAGATTGCAGAATGGGTACAGTACAGTTCAATACATACAATTGTTAAGGGGATGCAGACCAGAGAAAGACTTTCGTCTTGTTTACATCAGGGTCCCCCATTTTCAATTCATCATAACATATTGGAGTGTGGAGGAAGTGGACAAGGCATTAAGCAAACAGGACTGAAATGGGGGACCCTGATGTAAACAAGACTAAAGTCCTTCTCTGGTCTGCATCCCCTTAACAATTGTGTGTATTGAGCTGTACTGTATTGTACCCATTCTGCAATCTGTTAATAAAGTTTTCAATCAATACTGGGTTGGGCAGTGAAATAACCAAGCATTTCACTGTAATGTAATAGCTAAATAAAACAACTTGAACTTGACTTGATACATTTGCACTCTGGTTGTATGCCAAATGTATTCTGGTTGTACTGTACTTGTGCTGTAAGATGACAATACATTGGAACCGAATCGACAACGCTAGGGGTTCAGCGGGTGTATTCTAAATGCCAAATATGACAACATCACCGTTGTGAAGGGCATATGGGCGAGTGGTGATATGCTGGGAAACCCGGTAATAATAAAATGTCACTCTGCTGCATTTAAGCAAAGCCGCTCAGTATAGTCCACTATGTTGAATGCGCGTTATGGTAGCTTGTTACATGCTAGGTAGCTAGCCGGCTAATGTTGTTGACTTGTCATTCTCATCCGACTCGAAGGAGACGCGTCGCGTGCTGTTGTTCGCCCCCATGTCAGACCGCACCGATATCCGAAAGCGACGACTCTACATGCAATTATTTTCATCCACTCATGTGTTTTTGTAAGTTTGTCTACGTTGTCAAGCCGGCTGCCGGTGGCAGGAGTTTGTACTGTAGGTCTGCGCGCAGTCAGTGGTCTGTCCACTTCCCCTAGATGGGCGGCATCTTCTAGAAAACGAGTGTTCATTGGAGGAGCTTAGAGCGCATCTGTACAACGATGATGTTCATTGGTTATGGTCTGATTATTATGTGGCGCAAATGGGAGGAATCAAGGGGGGAGTCAGAGTTCGGTTTGTGTCAGTGAGCGAATCAGCAGATTGCAGAATGATTTTTTTGTTTTGTTTTGTAATTACTAGTACTCGCCAGACTGGCGAGTGCTCTTCATGAATTACTCGCCAAACGTAAAAAATACTCGCAATTGGCGAGTAAAGTGGCCTAATTTCCTCCCCTGAAGAGAGTGTTGAAAGGCTCCCCACCTGGGGTTACAGGTAGGTCAACGGCGGACCAGGAATGGGAAGGCGGAGGAACCAAGAACCTGCTGCCTTGCAGTGCCATTGGTTTGGCAAAGGCTAGAGATGGTGTCTCGACAAAAAATACTGGATTGGTAGTTATGGGGGCCTGCCGACTCCTATCAGCCCCATTTTGGAAATCATGAGTACAACCCAAACAAAAACCGCTACTGGTAAACGGAGAAATGTCTGCCCTAATCAAGACATTTGTTCTACCCGGTGGATTGAGTGTGAGAGAGCAGGCACCTTTGTACCGTCAACAAGTGACTGCTCTACCTTCTGGAAAGTGGGAACCTGGAATGTGAGGAGCCTGCGAACACCTGGAAAATTGGCGAATGTCCTACAAGAGATGGATACCATGGGGATAGATATATTGGGAAGAGGTGAAGATGACTTTAGGTACACCCTACCAACTGGACAATCATTTAGAATCATATCTTCGAGTGGAAAACAACATAGAAAAGGTGTAGCTTTTGCTTTGACTGAGAAAGCAGCAAAAAGCGTGGAAAGTTATCAAAACGATATCGGAACGTATTATCACCTTGAGAATGAAAGCAACACCAGCAAGTGTATGCATCACACAATCATATGCACCAACTGGAGAAGCTGAGGATGATGAAATAGACAACTTTTATGAAAATATTGAGAGAGCGATGAAAGACCAAAAGAAATGGGGAGATGTGGAAATAGTCATGGGCGATTTCAACGCCAAATTAGGTGAAGAAAAAGTTGATGGTGTTGTCGGACCTTTTGGTCTGGGTATAAGAAACGATAGAGGAGATAGACTAGTGGAATTCTGCAGGAAGAACCAATTGTGGGTCACCAACACTTGGTTTGAACAACGTAAATCTGCAAGACACACATGGAGATCTCCTGATGGAAACACTAGAAACCAAATTGATTACATTATGATAAACCACAGATACAAGAAAGGAATAACAAACTCTAAGGCACGACCATCTGCAGACTGTGGTTCAGATCATATTCCAGTAGTGATGAAAATGAAGATCAAACTGAAAACCATCAAGAAAAAGAAAACGACACACAAAAGATGGGATGTGAAGAGTCTGAAAGGAGAAACCATGAAGAGACAATACAGAAACGAAGTGAACAAAACATTAGAAAATAGAGAGTTAGCAGATATTGAAGATCCACAAGAACTATGGACAAAACTGAAAGAAAACTGGGAAGCGTTGCAGACAGAATCTGTGGATGACAAAAGACATTCTGGATGAGATGAAAAAGAGAGCAGACATGAAGAATGCGGACAGAAAAACTGAATACAACAGAGCAAAACGAAAAGTACAGAAGATGTGTAGAGATGCAAAAGAGAAGTATTACAAAGAAAAATGCAAGGAAATTGAAGATCTAGACAAGAAGCACAACCCTCTCATGTACAACAAGATCAAACAACTAACAAGGAAGAGGAAAAAAACAACCCAAGGTGTCAGAGACAAAGAAGGAGAACTGCTCCTTGACGAGAAGGAAATAATCAATAGATGGGCAGAGTATGTGGAAACACTATACAAAGACCAGAACAGACAGATCAGACACAGGAATTAGTCTAGAAGAGATAGAAAAAGTCCAGATCACGAAAAAAGAAGTTGAAGAAGCTGTGAAGTCACTGGCCACGGACAGATCGCCCGGCGAGGATGAGATCCCTGCTGAACTGATTAATAACTCTGGTGACAGATGCATCGAGCTCCTTGTGAAACTGGTAAACAACATCTATAACTCAGGAAATATTCCAAATGATTTCCTAAAATCAATGTTCATTCCGATCCCAAAATCAATGTTCATTCCGATCCCAAAGACCGGAAGAGCCACAGAATGCAACAATTACAGGACTATCAGTTTGATATCTCATGCATCAAAAGTACTCCTGAGCATCATCAAGAACAGAATAGAACCCATAATTGAACATCAGCTCTCGGATAGCGAAATGGGTTTTCGCAAAGGAAAAGGAACAAGAGATGCAATCTGCCAACTCAGAATCATTGGTGAAAAATCGATAGACCAACAGAAGAAGCTGTATATTTGCTTCATCGATTTCACGAAGGCCTTCGACAGAGTTGAACATACAACATTGATGAGAACAATGGAAGAATTCAAAATACCAGTTTCTGACCGAAGAATAATTGCCAACTTATACTGGAGGCAGAAGGCTAATGTTAGAATAGGAAATGAGAAATCAAGAGACTTCCCGGTGGAGAAGGGTGTAAGACAAGGATGCATCTTGTCCCCTGTACTCTTTAATTTGTACAGTGAATCACTGATGAATAAAGGTCTGAGAGGAGGGAAAGAAGTAAAACTTGGCGAAGAGAACATCACCAATATAAGATACGCGGATGACACTGCTATAGTCTGTAACTGTCAAGAAGATCTACAGGGCATGATGAATAAGCTGAATGTCGAATGCAAAAACTATGGAATGTCGCTAAACACAAAGAAAACTAAAGTAATGATCATTGAAAAAACACCAGGAACTGTTTGTAAAATACAGGTGGATGGAGAAAAACTTGAACAAGTGAAGGAGTACCTTGAAAGCTGGATCAGTGAAGGTGGAAGAGCTAACATGGACATTAAGAGAAGAACCGGAATTGCAAAGGGCGCATTCTGGAACCATAAAGAATTATTGAGAAGAAACATGAGTTGAAAAACGAAGACCAGGATTTTGGAAACGTATGTTATGTCAGTCTTTTCATACGGAGCAGAAGCATGGACGCTGAATGAAGAGGCAAAGAGGATGATATACTCTTTTGAAATGTGGACGCTGAGGAAGATGCTGAAGATAACATGGAAGGATAAGATCAAGAATGAGGAGGTACTGAGAAGAGCGGATATGCAAGAAGGACAGCTGCTGGAGAGGTTGAAAAAGAGAAAGATGGAGTTGTGCAGGCATGTTCTGAGAGGATCCAGCGGGGAGATGTTCAAGAAGGTGGTGATGGGGTGATGGGGAAGGTGGATGGAAAGGTGGATGGAAAGAGAGGAAGTGGAAGACCAATAAAAGGCTGGGTAGACGACGTCTGTGATTGGAGCGGAGTGAGAGGCGGAGTCACGGAGTTGGAGAGAAGAAGTGGGGACAGAATGGGTTGGAGAGTGATAGGCAACCTTCGGAACGAAGAAGCCACCTAATGATGATGATGACCACTAGGAGCTGCCCAGTACAACCAGTCTGACCACTAGGAGCTACCCAGTACAACCAGTGTGACCACTAGCAGCTGCCCAGTATAACCACAGTTTGACCACTAGGAGCTGCCCAGTACAACCAGTCTGACCACTAGCAGCTGCCCAGTATAACCACAGTTTGACCATTAGGAGCTGCCCACTATAACCGCACTCTGGGGGCAACAGTGGCTCGGGAGGTAGAGCAGTCGTCTGGTAATCCGGAGGTTCTCGGTTCGATTCCCGCTCCTCCTGGGCAGCGTGTCGAAGTGTCCTTGAGCAAG